>NC_086327.1:96881724-97181724 GCF_036172605.1 Pelobates fuscus
TTAAAGGTTTTCTAAGCTAAAGCTCAATCTAAACGTTTAGATGACTGCCTGATTTCCCATTACAGATGCTGGCTAGGAATAACAGTGTGCAAGACAAAGAGTGGGTCTAAGTGCCCATAGTGCAGTAAAGTGTCCCTATTGAAGTGAAAAAGAGAATAACGAGCTGGCGCCCAAGAGAATAACGAGCTGGCGCCCTATCAGGGCACGTGTATATGGCATCGATTTTAGGAACCGGGAGATGGAAAAAGATGCTTGGTTGGTCCTCCTACTTCAAATTTGGGGCACTGCGCGTGCAATCTAATGTGCCACCAGATAGGAGTGGTGTGTTAAGTAGTACTATTCCTATCAGTTTAATCCCTGTTATGTGCCTTTTATTTGGTTGGTTTTTGAAGCCACAGTGCAGCACCAGAGGCCCGAAAAATTAGGCATGTATACATGCCTAAAAAATTAGGTATTGTTGCAGCCGCTGCTGTAGCAGCGGCCATAAAAATTGATGTTTCTTTCCCAGGCAGAAAGTGCCCTAAAACATTGCAGCTTGAACCCTAGTTGGTGGCGGATAAGTCACGCAAGTCAACCGGCATTCAGAGCTAAAATACAGCAGCGTGTGGACCATTTTTAGCCCAAGGCAGCTCATCTCATCAGGCCTTTTTTAGTCGAATGTATCGCCCAGTGTCAGTCCCGTCAGGATCCATCCCTCATTCATCTTAATAAAGGTGAGGTAATCTAGACTTTTTTGACCTAGGCGACTTCTCTTCTCAGTGACAATACCTCCTGCTGCACTGAAGCTCCTTTCTGACAGGACACTTGAAGCGGGGCAGGCCAGAAGTTCTATCGCAAATTGGACACCCAGTAGTCAAGGGGTTCATCGCTCCTCAGAGTGTCGATATCTGCAGTTAAGGCGAGGTAGTCTGCTACCTGTCGGTTGAGTCGTTCTCTGAGGGTGGATCCCGAAGGGCTGTGGTGATGCGTAGGACTTAAAAAGCTCTGCATGTCCTCCATCAACAACACGTCTGTAAAGCGTCCTGTCCTTGCCTGCGTGGTCGTGGGAGGAGGAGGATTACTTTCACCTCTTCCCCTGTTAGATTTCCGTTGTGCTGTGACATCACCCATATACGCTGTGTAAAGCATACTTTTTAATTTATTTTAGAACTGCTGCATCCTTTCTGACTTGCGATAATTCGGTAACATTTCAGGCACTTTCTGCTTATACCGGGGGTCTAGTAGCGTGGACACCCAGTACAGGTCGTTCTCCTTCAGCCTTTTTATACGGGGGTCCCTCAACAGGCACGACAGCATGAAAGACCCCATTTGCACAAGGTTGGATGCCGAGCTACTCATTTCCCGTTCCTCCTCCTCAGTGATCTCAATGAAGGTATGTTCTTCCCCCCAGCCACGGGTACCAGATAGGCGACAACGAGCACCCTGGGATGCCTGTTGTGGTTGGTCTTCCTCCTCCTCCTCAAAGCCACATTCCTCCTCTGACTCTTCTTCCTCACAATCCTCTTCCAACATGCCGCAGGTCCAGCAAGCCATGCTGATAAGGCTGTTTCTGGTGGTGATGGTGACCACAACTCTTCCTCTTCCTCTTCACGCTCATCTACGGCCTGATCCAGCACTCTTCGCAGGGCACGCTCCAGGAAGAAAACAAATGGTATGTCGCTGATGGTGCCTTCGGTGCGACTGACTAGGTTTGTCACCTCCTTTAAAAGGATGCATGAGCCTACAGGCATTGCGCATGAGCGTCCAGTAACGTGGCAAAACCATTCCCAGCTCCCCAGAGGCTGTCCTAGCACCCCGGTCATACAAATATTCATTAACAACTTTTTCTTGTTGGAGCAGGTGGTCGAACATTAGGAGTGTTGAATTCCAACGTTTAGGGCTGTCGCAAATCAAGCGCCTCACTGGCATGCTGTTTCGCTGCTGGATATCTGCAAAGTGCGCCATGGCCGTGTAGGAACGCCTGAAATGGCCACACACCTTCCTGGCCTGCTTCAGGACGTCCTGTAAGCCGGTGGACTTATGCACAAAGCGTTGTACAATCAGATTACACACATGTGCCATGCACGGCACATGTGTCAACTTGCCCAACTTCAATGCCGCAAACAAATTTGTTCCGTTGTCACAAACCACTTTGACGATATCCAGTTGCTGCGGAGTCAGACACTTTTCCACCTGTGCGTTCAGGGCGGACAGGAGTGCTTGTCCGGTGTGACTCTCTGCTTTCAAGCAAGTCAAACCCAAGACGGCGTGACACTGCCGTATCCGGGATGTGGAATAGTACCTGGGGAGCTGGGGGGGGTGCCGTTGATGTGGAGCAGAGGACTCAGTCGAGGAGGCAATGGAAGAGGATGGAGTAGGAGGAGTAGAGGAGGTGGCAGCAGGCCTGCCTGCAAGTCGTGGCGGTTTCACCAACTCCTCTGCAGAGCCACGCATTCAATGCTTGGCAGCCGTCAGCAGGTTTACCCAATGCCCAGTGATATACCTGCCCTTATCATGCTTTGCAGACCAGGTATCAGTGGTCAGATGGACCCTTGCCCCAACACTGTGTGCCAGACATGCCATTACTTCCTTTTGCACAATCGAGTACAGGTTGGGGATTGCCTTTTGTGCAAAGAAATTTCGTCCGGTTACCTTCCACAGTGGTTGACGTGGCTGAAGATGCTGGACCAGGAGGAGGATGGCGGCTTTGACTTTGTGTGCTGCTCGTACTCATGTGTTGATCCCATAGGCGTTTGTGATGTGCGATCATTTGCCTTCGCAAAGCAGTTGTACCTAGGTGGGTGTTGGACTTCCCACGACTCAGTTTCTTTTGGCACAGGTTGCAAATGGCATCGCTGTTGTCAGAGGCAGACACGCAAAAAAATGCCACATTGCTGAGCTCTGCAATGACAGCATTCTGGTGGTGGACACAGCATGCATTGATTGGCGTGCTGTCGGGCTGACCCCGGGTGCTGATGAATGCTGTCTGACTGTGCCACTAGCTCCTTGCGACGACCTCCCCCTGCTTCCAACTGGAGGAGGATGGTGTGTCAAGGTTCCGAGCGGAAGCTGTAGAAGTTTGGGTGTCCTGTGTTAGCCAGTCAACTATTTCCTCAGAACTTTTCAAGTTCAGGGTACGTGGCCTCTGAAAACTGGGCATTATTCTAGGGCAAAAGGGAATCACAGCACAAAGACCACGATGGCCCCTGCAGGGTGGCCTGCCTCTGCCTCTCATTTTTTTGGGGGGATTAGTGGTACTATGCGTGCAAGCTACTGTGAGACCAGATATGAGGGGCAATGTGCACTGGCAGAGGTTGGCAGAGTACAAGCTGTAGGCCTGACACCCGCTAGAAGACAACTAAATGCTATTCAAACTATAACAGTGGAAAACGTTTTTTGGTTTTAAATGCACGCTATAGTGACACCAGATATGAGTGGCAATGTGCACTTGCAGAGGTTGGCAGAGTACACGCTGAAAGCCTGACACCCGCTTGAAGGACACTGACTGCTATTAGCTTACAGTGAAAAACTTTTCCCTCCCACCCCCCAATCCCCGGTTACTGAAGGGGTGAAAACCCCTTCAGTCACTTACCAGAGGCAGCGACATGTACCACGTCGCTGCTTCCTCCTCCCCCGCCGCTCCTCCTTCTGCTTACGTCGGCCGGTGGGCGAGACTGATCTCGCCCGCCGGCTGAGGAGACCTAATGCGCATGCGCGGCAATGCCGCGCATGCGCATTAGCGCACCCCATAGGAAAGCATTGAAAATGATTTTCAATGCTTCCCTATGGGGAATAGAGCAAAGCTGGAGGTCCTCACACAGCGTGAGGACGTCCAGCGATGCTCTAGCACAGAAAACCTGTGCTAGGGACCAGGAAGTTCCCTCTAGTGGCTGTCTAATAGACAGCCACTAGGGGAGGACTTAACCCTGCAAGGTAATTATTGCAGTTTTAAAAAAACTGCAATATTTACACTTGCAGGGTTAAGGGTAGTGGGAGTTGGCACCCAGACCACTCCAATGAGCAGAAGTGGTCTGTGTGCCTACAGTGTCCCTTTAAGGACACTGACTGCTATTAGCTTACAGTGAAAAATTTTTTCTTTTTAAAGGCACGCTTTTGTGACACCAGATATGAGTGGCAAAGTGCACTTGCAGAGGTTGGCAGAGTACAAGCTGAAGGCCTGACACCCGCTTTAAGGACACTGACTGCTATTAGCTTACAGTGAAAAACTTCTTTCTTTTTAAAGGCACGCTATTGTGACACCAGATATGAGTGGCAAAGTGCACTTGCAGAGGTTGGCAGAGTACACGCTGAAGGCCTGACACCCAGACGCTTGCAGACAACTAACTGCTATTAGCTTACAGTGAAAAACTTTCTTTCTTTTTAAAGGCACGCTATTGTGACACCAGATATTAGTGGTAAAGTGTACTTGCACAGGTTGGCAGAGTACACGCTGAAGGCCTGACACCCAGACGCTTGCAGACAACTAACTGCTATTAGCTTACAGTAAAAAACTTTCTTTCTTTTTAAAGGCACGCTATTGTGACACCAGATATGAGTGGCAAAGTGTACTTGCACAGGTTGGCAGAGTACACGCTGAAAGCCTGGCACCCGCTTTAAGGACACTGACTGCTATTAGCTTACAGTGAAAAACTTTTTTTCTTTTTAAAGGCACGCTATTGTGACACCAGATATGAGTGGCAAAGTGCACTTGCAGAGGTTGGCAGAGTACAAGCTGAAGGCCTGACACCCGCTTTAAGGACATTGACTGCTATTAGCTTACAGTGAAAAACTTTTTTCTTTTTAAAGGCACGCTATTGTGACACCAGATATGAGTGGCAAAGTGTACTTGCACAGGTTGGCAGAGTACACGCTGAAAGCCTGGCACACGCTTTAAGGACACTGACTGCTATTAGCTTACAGTGAAAAACTTTTTTTCTTTTTAAAGGCACGCTATTGTGACACCAGATATGAGTGGCAAAGTGCACTTGCAGAGGTTGGCAGAGTACACGCTGAAGGCCTGACACCCGCTTTAAGGACACTGACTGCTATTAGCTTACAGTGAAAAACTTTTTTTCTTTTTAAAGGCACGCTATTGTGACACCAGATATGAGTGGCAAAGTGCACTTGCAGAGGTTGGCAGAGTACACGCTGAAGGCCTGACACCCAGACGCTTGCAGACAACTAACTGCTATTAGCTTACAGTGAAAAACTTTTTTTCTTTTTAAAGGCACGCTATTGTGACACCAGATATGAGTGGCAAAGTGTACTTGCACAGGTTGGCAGAGTACATTCTGAAAGCCTGGTACCCGCTTTAAGGACACTGACTGCTATTAGCTTACAGTGAAAACCTTTTTTTCTTTTTAAAGGCACGCTATTGTGAAACCAGATATGAGTGGCAAAGTGCACTTGCAGAGGTTGGCAGAGTACACGCTGAAGGCCTGACACCTGCTTTAAGGACACTGACTGCTATTAGCTTACAGTGAAAAACTTTTTTTCTTTTTAAAGGCACGCTATTGTGACACCAGATATGAGTGGCAAAGTGCACTTGCAGAGGTTGGCAGAGTACACGCTGAAGGCCTGACACCCAGACGCTTGCAGACAACTAACTGCTATTAGCTTACAGTGAAAAACTTTCTTTCTTTTTAAAGGCACGCTATTGTGACACCAGATATGAGTGGCAAAGTGTACTTGCACAGGTTGGCAGAGTACATTCTGAAAGCCTGGTACCCGCTTTAAGGACACTGACTGCTATTAGCTTACAGTGAAAACCTTTTTTTCTTTTTAAAGGCACGCTATTGTGAAACCAGATATGAGTGGCAAAGTGCACTTGCAGAGGTTGGCAGAGTACACGCTGAAGGCCTGACACCCAGACGCTTGCAGACAACTAACTGCTATTAGCTTACAGTGATAAACGTTCTTTTTAAAGGCACGCTATTGTGACACCAGATATGAGTGGCAAAGTGTACTTGCACAGGTTGGCAGAGTACACGCTGAAGGCCTGGCACGCGCTTTAAGGACACTGACTGCTATTAGATAAACAGTTTCTGCCCTGTCTTTTGCCAACTGCCCTCAAAGATGGAATCACGAGGGCAGGGGAGACAAGGAAGTGTGGTCAGGAGGTGGTGCCAGTTCCCACCAAAGGGCTTGTACCGAAGTAGATTAATGAACAAAAATTAGCAAAGAAAAGGAAAAAATCCCCTAAGGGATATTCCTATGCTGGCAATAAGGTAACAATGACACCTAAAGTAAAAATAAAAATTGTCTACATGTCCTAGGGAGTATAGCTTGGATGTTACAGGAAAAAATGTCCTTGTTATACTAATAGTAGTGATAAATCTTTATTAAGTCTTAACAAATAACAGGGAGACAAAAACTTTCCCTATATCCACATATAGCTGTAGGCAGAGGGTACAGAAAACCCAGTTATTGTTTGTTTAGGAGAAGAGAAAATTACTCTCTATTTCAGTGTAACCAACAATCATATAGTTCCCAGAATGAGTTATTGCCAGGTGCTGGGCTGGTAGAGGAATGATAAGAAAAAATGAAAATTATTAATGTATAAATTTCTTGCTTCAAATGCCTCTACGCTAGTCCCTAAACTCCTGAAAACACCTTCAAGGGTGTTCTAATCTCAGTCTGAATCTGAATCTGGGTATCTGAAAGAACCAACTGCCTAATCAGCTTGAGCTTACTCGCTAGGATGAGCACGCAAAATAATAAAGGAGAAAGGGTCTAAAAACCCATAGTGCAACTAAATATGATTAAGTGCATATTAAGTGCATTGAGTGCATAAGTGCAAAGTGAAAAGAGTAACGACGAGCTTATCGCCCGACGCGCGTTTCGGTGTGTAGGAACACCTTCGTCAGGGGCTGAGCAACTGTCCTGGCGAAAAGCCGGGACTTTTAAATGCCCGCTAACCAATCAGGTCCAAGGTTCCCCCCCTCGTCATCTGTGACGTGTCCGGAGTCTACCCGCGTCACGTGTGACGTACCTATCACGTGGTGCGAGGTAGCTGGGAAGGAGGAGTTGGAGAGAGAAAACGTCATATGATTGACGGATCTTAGTCTCCATGAATTAGCCAAATGAATTGTAACGAATCCTTTGGGCAAATCTGTTGCCATTTTGGAGGATTGCTACATTCTGATATCCATAAGAGAGGCATAATAGTAGAGCTAGTTCAGCCTCCTTATATTGGATTTGGATATTCAATCAGGGAAAAGGGGTGTACAGTATGGTACTGACAGTGTGAGTGTTACACTATTTTTGAGGGATATTTTATCATATTATACTTTACCCTTTTATTGGAAACACTTTCAATGTTATACACTTTATGTAAGAGTATTCGGTCTAATGCCTTTTAGAGGGAATTTCTGCATAAAGTATGCTAGAGTGAATACTCTTAATATGTGGCACGGTGTATAGTTAGAGAGAAGTGATTTATCCATATGCAATAGTGATGTAGGCTAATATGTTTATTGTATATTCCTATACTGTGTACAGTATCGATTGTCACATGGTATAGGTGGGAGGATGGTTAGCTTAGTTTGAATAGGCGGACAGGTGCTCTATTGGTGATAGAAAAGTGCTTCATGTGAGAATAAAAAAAGATGATTAATATTTACAAGTGTCAAAATTTATGTATAGAGATCATGTAATAAATGGTGAATAGGTAAAACCTTCGTTCAGACCATTGGGCGACAAGGTTTGTAGGCGGTAAATCCAGTAACATTCCCGTTTCCTAATACGTTGGTCCCAGTTGCCTTTCCTTTGGTCTTGTTTGATGAGTTCAATGCCTTGAAACTTTAAGACCGTAGGATCCCCTCCATGTGTAGTTTTGACATGCCTAGAGACCGAAGTCTCTATATGTCTAGTAGTTTTTACTGCATTTACGTGTTCAAGAATCCTTCTCCTGAAGGGACGGAAGGTTTTTCCCACGTACTGCATTGGGCATTGGCAAGTGATCAGATACACCAAGCCCTTTGAACTACAGTTAAAGAAGGATGGGGTGTCAAAATTTTGATTTTTCGAGCTGTTCATAAATGTCTTAGAGTCCTTTCTAATAAAATTGCAGGCTTTACATCTACCACATTTGTAGGTGCCTTTTAGATTATTAGTCAGCCAGTGTTGTGGCGTCACAGTTCTCTGGAAATGGCTGTGGACAAGGGAGTCTTTAAGATTCATACCTCTCCTTGCTACTAGGGATACTTGTGGTGGTAGCACGTCCCTCAATTGGTCGTCCTGTTTCAACAGGGGCCAGAACCTGTGCATGATGGATCTCACACAGTTCCATCCCGCATCAAATGTGGCTACACATCTAAGTTGTTTATTGTCTGGTTCCTTGGTTTTCCCATGTGAGAAGAGGGGGCGAGGGTTCTCGTCCCTTATTAGACTCTCTCTGTCTGTTAAGAGGGCTCTGTGGTAGGCTCTCTTCAGACATTTGTTTGGGTATCCCTTAGACCTAAACATGATACGTAAGTCTCTAGCCTTTAATTTGAAATCCTCCATATCTGTGCAGTTGCGCCTGAGACGCAGGTACTGTCCGATTGGAATCCCTTTCTTTTGGGGGACAGGATGATGACTCCTCCAGTTGAGTAAGCTATTTGTAGCTGTACTCTTCCTGAATAGGTTTGTTTTTATACTGCCATTCGGGTTAGGGGTAAGTGTGAGGTCCAAAAAGGTTAGGGTGGGGGTTCCCACCTCTGTAGTGAATCTGAGATTTAGATCATTTTGGTTAAGTGTCTGTACATACTCTTGAAATTGTCCTGAGGTACCTGTCCATATGATTACTATGTCGTCTATATACCGTTTCCAGTAATAGATGCATTGTGTCAGGTCACTGGTGGGGGTAGTGAAAACTATCTTCTCTTCCCACCAGCCCAGGTGCAGGTTAGCATAAGAGGGCGCACAAGACGTCCCCATAGCCGTCCCCTGCACCTGGTGGTAGTATACCCCATCAAACAGGAAGAAATTATGTGTCAGAACAAACTTGAGTAGTTGGATTGTGAATTCACTATGTTGGTCCAAGTGAGTACCTCTTTTCTGTAGGAAGTGTCTAATGTGTTTCAAACCTAAGGAGTGAGGGATGGAGCTGTAGAGGGATTCTACGTCTAAACTACAAAGTATAGAGTTTGGAGGCATCTGAATTTTGGCCAGTTCAGCCAAAGTTTGCTTTGTGTCTCTCAGGTAAGATGGAAGTTGGGTGACCAATGGTTTTAAGATTTGGTCCAAATACACACTTGCATTCTGGGTCAGATTATTGTTACCGGATACTATTGGTCTTCCAGTCAGGATGTTGTGTTTTTTATGTATCTTTGGTAAACTGTAAAACGTTGAGATACGTGGACTGTCACCCAGGATATATTCATATTCATTTTTGGAAATGAGATGATCATTCAACCCTTCTATCAGGATTATTTTTAGTTCGTCTTGGAATTTTGTGGTTGGGTCATGCTGAATGACCTTATAGGTACTTTCATCAGTTAATATTTTTTTAGTCATTTCTACATAGTTTGGAGTGTCCATAATGACAACGTTACCTCCCTTGTCAGAGGATTTGATTGTAATTTCCTTGTTGTCTCTTAGGGATTTTAAAGCTCTTACTTCTAATGTAGATAGATTAGAATTGGGTTTAGAGTCTAGGTCAGATATAGTGATTTTGTCTATCTCATTGCTTACCAATTCGACAAAGGTCTCAATATATTTTGAGTCACCCAGTTTGGGGCAATATTGACTTTTTCTCTTCAGATTGGTAAGAGGGTATATCGCTTGTTCACTTCTGTCATTTTCTTCTAGAAGTTCTGCTAATAGCATGGTCATTTTATAGTCTCTCAATTCAAGACCTAATGCCTTAGCTTTTTTCTCCTCTGAGAGGAGGTAATTTTTATGTAGCAGGAGCTTCCTAGCAAAAAGGTGGACGTCTTTCACCCAGGTAAACTTATCGAAATGTGGGGTAGGTATAAAGGATAAGCCTTTGCCCAGTAGGTCTAATTCTGGTTGTGTCAACTTGTACTTTGAAAGGTTAACCACCTGATTTTGGTTCAGAATTGCTTCCTCCGATTGTATTGTCTTTTGGATCTTGTTAGTGGATGGGGGCGGTTCTCCCCCTGTTTTTCTAAAAAAGTGACACCTTTCTTAAGAATTCCCCTACTCTGATCATCTGAGGTAGAGGCGGATGATTGAGAGTCCACTTCCGATTCACTAGAGTCGTATTCAGAGGTTGAGAATTGGTCTTTTTGGACCCTTCTCCTCTGGTATCTCCTATATACGTTGCCTGTTTTGAAGTCTTTAGTATCCCTCAGAAATTTATGGTGTTTGCGTTGTTTAATTAGGGATTGGAATTTTTCCAAATTATTTTGTAATTTGTTTTCATTTAAATTAAAGGTTGGGTCTAGTTTGAATTGTTGTACCCGGTCAACCTCTTTTTCCACCTTTTTCTCTATCTCCTTCAATTTTTTATTTTCATATTTACAGATTATTTCCATGAATTTAGCAGAACATTGTCCCGCTGCCTCCTCCCATTCCTTTATGAAATCTTCCTCCTCTATATGTGTATTCGGTGTTGTTGGGACTCTTAGACCCCTAGGAATTAGCCCTTTTTTCAGATAATTTTCTAAGGATGCTATCTCCCAGCTTGTCCTAATTTGTTGTTTGTATAGCTGGGTTAAGCTGTTAAAGCCTGCCGTAAGAGAGTAGTTGGACTCGTCTGGTGGTAAGGTAGCTTCAGAAAAAATTAAATCTGCATCTTGACACCACTTGGAAGCGTTTGGTAAATTAGAAAGGAAACCTGCCATTTAAATTTTTAGAATAGTGGATCTCTAATTATCTGACCAGTAAAGTAATGGGTCTTGAACCCTAAAATAGATTATAGATAAACAGTTTCTGCCCTGTCTTTTGCCAACTGCCCTCAAAGATGGAATGCTATTAGCTTACAGTGAAAAACTTTTTTTTCTTTTTAAAGGCACGCTTTTGTGACACCAGATATGAGTGGCAAAGTGCACTTGCAGAGGTTGGCAGAGTACATGCTGAAGGCCTGACACCCACTTTAAGGACATTGCCTGCTATTAGCTTACAGTGAAAAACTTTTTTCTTTTTAAAGGCACGCCATTGTGACACCAGATATGAGTGGCAAAGTGCACTGGCAGAGGTTGGCAGAGTACACGCTGAAGGCCTGACACCCACTTTAAGGACACTGACTGCTATTAGCTTACAGTGAAAAACTTTTTTCTTTTTAAAGGCACGCCATTGTGACACCAGATATGAGTGGCAAAATGCACTGGCAGAGGTTGGCAGAGTACACGCTGAAGGCCTGACACCCGCTTTAAGGACACTGACTGCTATTAGCTTACAGTGAAAAACTTTTTTATTTTTAAAGGCACGCTTTTGTGACACCAGATATGAGTGGCAAAGTACACTGGCAGAGGTTGGCAGAGTACACGCTGAAGGCCTGACGCCCGCTTTAAGGACATTGACTGCTATTAGCTTACAGTGAAAAACGTTTTTTCTTTTTAAAGGCACGCTATTGTGACACCAGATATGAGTGGCAAAGTGCACTGGCAGAGGTTGGCAGAGTACACGCTGAAGGCCTGACACCCGCTTTAAGGACACTGACTGCCATTAGCTTACAGTGAAAAACTTATTTGCTTTTTAAAGGCACGCTATTGTGACACCAGATATGAGTGGCAAAGTACACTTGCAGAGGTTGGTAGAGTACACGCTGAAGGCCTGACGCCCGCTTTAAGGACATTGACTGCTATTAGCTTACAGTGAAAAACTGTTTTCTTTTTAAAGGCACGCTATTGTGACACCAGATATGAGTGGCAAAGTGCACTGGCAGAGGTTGGCAGAGTACACGCTGAAGACCTGACACCCAGACGCTTGCAGACAACTAACTGCTATTAGCTTACAGTGAAAAACTTTTTTTCTTTTTAAAGGCACGCTATTGTGACACCAGATATGAGTGGCAAAGTGTACTTGCACAGGTTGGCAGAGTATACGCTGAAGGCCTGCACCCGCTTTAAGGACACTGACTGCTATTAGCTTACAGTGAAAAACGTTTTTTCTTTTTAAAGGCACGCTTTTGTGACACCAGATATGAGTGGCAAAGTACACTGGCAGAGGTTGGCAGAGTACACGCTGAAGGCCTGACACCCAGACGCTTGCAGACAACTAACTGCTATTAGCTTACAGTGAAAAACTTTTTTTCTTTTTAAAGGCACGCTACTGTGACACCAGATATGAGTGGCAAAGTGTACTTGCACAGGTTGGCAGAGTATACGCTGAAGGCCTGGCACCCGCTTTAAGGACACTGACTGCTATTAGCTTACAGTGAAAAACTTTTTTTCTTTTTAAAGGCACGCTATTGTGACACCAGATATGAGTGGCAAAGTGCACTGGCAGAGGTTGGCAGAGTACACGCTGAAGGCCTGACACCCGTTTTAAGGACACTGACTGCTATTAGCTTACAGTGAAAAACGTTTTTTCTTTTTAAAGGCACGCTTTTGTGACACCAGATATGAGTGGCAAAGTACACTGGCAGAGGTTGGCAGAGTACACGCTGAAGGCCTGACACCCAGACGCTTGCAGACAACTAACTGCTATTAGCTTACAGTGAAAAACTTTTTTTCTTTTTAAAGGCACGCTATTGTGACACCAGATATGAGTGGCAAAGTGTACTTGCACAGGTTGGCAGAGTATACGCTGAAGGCCTGGCACCCGCTTTAAGGACACTGACTGCTATTAGCTTACAGTGAAAAACTTTTTTTCTTTTTAAAGGCACGCTATTGTGACACCAGATATGAGTGGCAAAGTGCACTGGCAGAGGTTGGCAGAGTACACGCTGAAGGCCTGACACCCGTTTTAAGGACACTGACTGCTATTAGCTTACAGTGAAAAACGTTTTTTCTTTTTAAAGGCACGCTTTTGTGACACCAGATATGAGTGGCAAAGTACACTGGCAGAGGTTGGCAGAGTACACGCTGAAGGCCTGACACCCGCTTTAAGGACACTGACTGCTATTAGCTTACAGTGAAAAACTTTTTTACTTTTTAAAGGCACGCTATTGTGACACCAGATATGAGTGGCAAAGTACACTGGCAGAGGTTGGCAGAGTACACGCTGAAGGCCTGACACCCGCTTTAAGGACACTGACTGCTATTAGCTTACAGTGAAAAACTTTTTTACTTTTTAAAGGCACGCTATTGTGACACCAGATATGAGTGGCAAAGTACACTTGCAGAGGTTGGTAGAGTACACGCTGAAGGCCTGACGCCCGCTTTAAGGACATTGACTGCTATTAGCTTACAGTGAAAAACTTTTTTTCTTTTTAAAGGCACGCTATTGTGACACCAGATATGAGTGGCAAAGTACACTGGCAGAGGTTGGCAGAGTACACGCTGAAGGCCTGACACCCGCTTTAAGGACACTGACTGCTATTAGCTTACAGTAAAAAACTTTTTTACTTTTTAAAGGCACGCTATTGTGACACCAGATATGAGTGGCAAAGTACACTTGCAGAGGTTGGTAGAGTACACGCTGAAGGCCTGACGCCCGCTTTAAGGACATTGACTGCTATTAGCTTACAGTGAAAAACTTTTTTCTTTTTAAAGGCACGCTATTGTGACACCAGATATGAGTGGCAAAGTACACTGGCAGAGGTCGGCAGAGTACACGCTGAAGGCCTGACACCCGCTTTAAGGACACTGACTGCTATTAGCTTACAGTGAAAACCTTTTTTTCTTTTTAAAGGCACGCTATTGTGACACCAGATATGAGTGGCAAAGTGTACTTGCAGAGGTTGGCAGAGTACACGCTGAAGGCCTGACACCCGCTTTAAGGACACTGACTGCTATTAGCTTACAGTGAAAAACTTTTTTTTCTTTTTAAAGGCACGCTATTGTGACACCAGATATGAGTGGCAAAGTGCACTTGCAGAGGTTGGCAGAGTACACGCTGAAGGCCTGACACCCGCTTTAAGGACACTGACTGCTATTAGCTTACAGTGAAAAACTTTTTTTCTTTTTAAAGGCATGCTATAGTGACACCAGATATGAGTGGCAAAGTACACTTGCAGAGGTTGGTAGAGTACACGCTGAAGGCCTGACACCCGCTTTAAGGACACTGACTGCTATTAGCTTACAGTGAAAAACTTTTTTTCTTTTTAAAGGCACGCTATTGTGACACCAGATATGAATGGCAAAGTACACTGGCAGAGGTTGGCAGAGTACACGCTGAAGGCCTGACACCCAGACGCTTGCAGACAACTAACTGCTATTAGCTTACAGTGAAAAACTTTTTTCTTTTTAAAGGCACGCTACTGTGACACCAGATATGAGTGGCAAAGTGTACTTGCACAGGTTGGCAGAGTACACGCTGTAGGCCTGGCACCCGCTTTAAGGACACTGACTGCTATTAGCTTACAGTGAAAAACTTTTTTTCTTTTTAAAGGCACGCTTTTGTGACACCAGATATGAGTGGCAAAGTGCACTTGCAGAGGTTGGCAGAGTACACGCTGAAGGCCTGACACCCACTTTAAGGACACTGACTGCTATTAGCTTACAGTGAAAAACTTTTTTGCTTTTTAAAGGCAAGCTATTGTGACACCAGATATGAGTGGCAAAGTACACTTGCAGAGGTTGGTAGAGTACACGCTGAAGGCCTGATGCCCGCTTTAAGGAAATTTACTGCTATTAGCTTACAGTGAAAAACTTTTTTCTTTTTAAAGGCACGCTATTGTGACACCAGATATGAGTGGCAAAGTGCACTGGCAGAGGTTGGCAGACTACACGCTGAAGGCCTGACACCCGCTTTAAGGACACTGACTGCTATTAGCTTACAGGGAAAAACTTTTTTTCTTTTTAAAGGCATGCTATAGTGACACCAGATATGAGTGGCAAAGTACACTTGCAGAGGTTGGTAGAGTACACGCTGAAGGCCTGACGCCCGCTTTAAGGACATTGACTGCTATTAGCTGACAGTGAAAAACTTTTTTTCTTTTTAAAGGCACGCTATTGTGACACCAGATATGAATGGCAAAGTACACTGGCAGAGGGTGGCAGAGTACACGCTGAAGGCCTGACACCCAGACGCTTGCAGACAACTAACTGCTATTAGCTTACAGTGAAAAACTTTTTTCTTTTTAAAGGCACGCTATTGTGACACCAGATATGAGTGGCAAAGTGTACTTGCACAGGTTGGCAGAGTACACGCTGAAGGCCTGGCACCCGCTTTAAGGACACTGACTGCTATTAGCTTACAGTGAAAAACTTTTTTTCTTTTTAAAGGCACGCTTTTGTGACACCAGATATGAGTGGCAAAGTGCACTTGCAGAGGTTGGCAGAGTACACGCTGAAGGCCTGACACCCACTTTAAGGACACTGACTGCTATTAGCTTACAGTGAAAAACTTTTTTGCTTTTTAAAGGCAAGCTATTGTGACACCAGATATGAGTGGCAAAGTACACTTGCAGAGGTTGGTAGAGTACACGCTGAAGGCCTGACGCCCGCTTTAAGGAAATTTACTGCTATTAGCTTACAGTGAAAAACTTTTTTTCTTTTTAAAGGCACGCTATTGTGACACCAGATATGAGTGGCAAAGTACACTGGCAGAGGTTGGCAGAGTACACGCTGACGGCCTGATACCCAGACGCTTGCAGACAACTAACTGCTATTTAATCTATTACAGTGAAAAAAAATTTTTTGTTTTTAAATGCAAGCTTAAGCTATTGTGACACCAGATATGAGTGGTTGCGCTGGGCAAGTGGGCACAGTATCCACTGTGAGCCTGACACAGAAGCTGGCAGGCAGGCAACTGCAACTACATTACACAGGAAAAAAAAAAGCAGACTGATGTTCTAGCCCTAAAAAGGGCTTTTTGGGGTGCTGTCCTTACAGCAGAGATCAGATGAGTCCTTCAGGACTGTAGTGGACACTTAATACCCTAGCCTAGCTATCAATTTCCCTATCAAACGAGCAGCAGCTACACTTTCCCTCCTCTATCTAAGAATGCAGCTTCAGAATGAATCTAAAATGGATGTTGTACAGGAGGTGGGAGGGTCTGGAAGGGAGGGT
Source organism: Pelobates fuscus (assembly GCF_036172605.1). Classification (NCBI taxonomy): domain Eukaryota; kingdom Metazoa; phylum Chordata; class Amphibia; order Anura; family Pelobatidae; genus Pelobates; species Pelobates fuscus. The sequence goes on from NC_086327.1 coordinate 96,897,768, forward strand.
CTGCTGCTAATTTGCTGGAATGTGTCTGCTGACCGTGAGGCACAGGGTCAAAATTTACTCAATGATGACGAATAGGGGGCGTATCAAATCGTGCATGTGTTCACCCGCCTTGGCGAACGCGAGCACGCTATGTTCGCCAGGAACTATTTGCCAGCGAACAGTTCGGTACATCACTAAAGCAAACCAGTAACCAACCTCATGCTCATGAGTTGCATTAACAAAGAAACAGCTGTCCAGGAGTGGTTCACTGGTTTTGCATCTTTTCCTATATTGTGTTTCAAGCTGTTGTATACAGCAAACACAGATTAAAAGGAATCCATGTTTAAAATGGAATGAGGCAAAAATGTTATTCTTTGTTAAACGAATTTGCATATGCCCACAGAGAATCCTTTGCGGTTGTAACATCGCTGCAGTTTTGGGATTTCGGTGGGAAAAGCAAGTCTTATGGCTTGTCTGGTGTGCAGATTTTTGTTTAACATTGTATTAACTATCCACAGACTTCAGGTGGAAGGGGTTTTCAATCACAATTTTTCCCCACCATAACCATTTGGATTTTGCTTCCCAAGCACTACCAAGCCTCAATAAGCAAACCAGTAACCAACCTAATGCTGATGAGTTGCATTAACAACAACAAATTTTATTGAAATCTTGGAGTGAGCTGTAAAAGCTCAGCTTTAAAAGTGTTGTGTATAAAAAATGTCTTTATTACTAATACTATTACATGTCAAAAGAAAATCTCTTGGCAATGCTATGAAAATGGTTTGACTAACAGGTCATGTATTGTAGGGTTGAAGGTTACAGGGAAGTTATAGTAAACATTTATTTCAGTAGAAGTATTAATAGACAGAATGAGCTCCCAGTAGAGTTGTGATTAGGTGATAAAAGAATTTGTGCAAGAACTCGAGTAAGATATAAAATCAACTACTTTAGATACGGAATATGACGACTATATGAAGAAGATTTTATCTGGCATCATATTATTGGATTATAACAATACTTTTTTGAAAAAAAATCTGTTAGCAGGTAATCTATAAACCTGTTCATTGCACATGGTTATGATGAATTGTTATATATTACTCTATTTAGGAAGAGAACAAAACAATTTATGGTCTAAATTTATAAATGAATTGAACATGTTGAGTGCAGTACTATACTGAAAATACAAGCACATTTCTGCTTTATTGTATTTGTTTCATGTTATTCTTGATAGCCTTAAGTATTCTCAAATAATTCTAATAATTTTTCAAATAATTCATATAATTTCTTTATCATCTCTTTTTGGCTATTATTGGACATATATAGTATATGTAACCTGCAGGCTGTGGTTCCTGATGTGATTGATGATTAACTTAATAACTAAGTTCATATTTTTCAGATTGTTTTCCTAAAGCAGGGATCTCGAGCTCTTGACCCCCAAATGCTGATGCCTATGACTACCATAATACTCTAAATGCAATAGATCCCGGGAACGAGTTGTACTTTAGCATCTGAGGGGCCAGAGTTTGAGATATTTATGTATTGCATTATATATATATATATATATATATATATATATATATATATATATATATATATATATGTATATATATATGCTTATCAGCACACTCCAAGATTTCATTAAAACCAACTGCCAAGACCTCTGAATGTGTCGTGTGGTAACAGCACCACAAAATTTCTCCAGATTTTTTAAGTCCTGCCAGTTGTGAGGTGCGGCCTCCATGGATCAGATTTGCTGTTCCAGTTATAAAAATCCTTTAGCCGTTTCCTTTTGATTAGTCACTCTTGTTTTTTTATGACAAAGAAACCTACTAAATTAACTAAATCATTTCTATACATCCTGCCTGACTGTTTCTAGGAGTTCTACGTTTAGGGCACAGTTTACTAAGTAGCGGAAAAAGAAAGTTGTCAAAATGGTTGATTTCACATGCTTTTAGAAATCCAAAATCTCCTGGTTGTTGAATAATCCTGCTCATGTGTTAACTTTTACATAAAATTTTAACAAGGTTTGCCTACACTGCACAGCTTTAAAAGCTGTGTACCTAGTCAAATCTGACTAAAAGGCTATGAGTTCCTTTGAAAGCAAAAAATAACACAAGACAGAAAATGAGACAATTGACTCTGCTGCAAACAGCCATAACCTCTATTCTTCACCTCTTGAAATATTAAAACAAACATGTCATAGATTCCTATGAGTTAAGGCAGAATGTTCTTACCTTTTCTAGTTATTTAAAAAAAATGGTCTCAAGACCCAAAGATACATAGAAGGCCAAATTAAGTGGCATTCAAATAAAATTACTATGCATGGGTTTCCAGATGTGCTGAGAGCATTTTCTTACCTTTTGTACATAAGGAAAGTAGATTAATATATATCACTGTGACCAGTGGGTGGAAATGTTTAAAACAAAGAAATGGGGGAAGGAAGGGACATAAGGTAAGGACTATTATAAGATCCATGTAAAGGACCTAGTGTCCTCCCCCAACCCCACCCATGGGTTGCAGGTTGGGGCTCTAAATGATTAAACAAGCAGAGGTAGACATAATCCCCTAGCCGCTCTCCATAAAAAATAAATTACCCTAACTATTCCATCTCACCCTAAAAATAGTTTGAGGAGCAATAAATCTATTAACTGTAAAAGTAACAATAATGCAAAGTCTGAGGTCTTTTAGATCCAAAATTTTCAGCTATTTGACCCCAAAATTAGCCAAATGAAAAATGCATAAATTCTGATAGTACTAATGAAAATAAAAAAATGATTTGCAAAAATAAATTAAAAAAACTGTGAAAAAATAAAAACACACCACAATAGAATAAATTAATTTTCACCCATTGAAGGCTTTGTGCAGACTGAGCTCTGATAGCTGGAAATCAAAGTGCTCTTACAGCCAAGTCTTGAGAGAAAGGATTATTCTCTCAATATTTGCCAACCAAACCGAGAGCTCTTACTCATATTGCATAGCGGGGACATTTCCCATGCAATGCAATAGCCGATATAACATGGGAAAAGCCTTTATAAGGGCTTTCCCAAATACCAGAACTCAGTCTGTGCAGAGCCCTCAAATTACTATTATGGATCCTATTCACTGCCAATGGGTGTGAGTTGGAGGGACATTGGATCCTCCCTCTGCATTAAATAATAGCCTCCACCTGCTGAACATGGGTGGGGAATGAACGTGGTCAAAGGATCTACCCCCTGTTTATTTTTTTAAATATCCCCCAAGCTTTTCACGGGTGTTCACACCCCTATTTATTTATTTTTTATTGTTCCCCATCCAAATATGCCCCCTCACCTGTTATTTCACAGCTCCCTTCCCCAGGTTTCAAAGTGCCTTTTAGTGAGTGGGTAGCAATGGTTGCCCAGTAGCTAGGTTCTAACCTTTAGGAGATATGCCTTCACCTGTCACATGCCAGGTGGGGGCATAAAGAGACAACATAAAATCTAGCCTAATAAAAGTTAGTGAGGTGAACATAGAGTCCGTTTGGGTTACGTTAGAATTTGGTAATCACACAGTAATTTGTGTAGGTGTGATTTATAGGCCCCCAGGACAAATTGAAGAGTTAGATAATCTACTAGTTGAAGAAATAGCTAAAATGACAATGAAGGGGGAAGTTATCATCATGGGTGACTTTAATCTTCCTGATGTGAATTGGAAAACAAAAATAGCTGCTTGTGCCAGGAGCACACATATTCTAAACTCCCTACTGGGATTGTCTCTAAAACAAGTCGTTGAGGAGCCAACTCGTAAAGAGGCCATACTAGATTTAGTGTTAACAAATGGAGATTTGGTATCCGATATTACTGTAGGTGAAAGTTTAGGATCCAGTGATCATCAATTAGTGTGGTTTAATATAAGAACAGTGACTGAGTCACACCACACAAAAAAAGTTGTAGACTTTAGAAAAACAGACTTTTCTAAAATTAGAATATGTGTAAAGGAGTCATTATCAGACTGGAGCAATTTAAATGGCGTCCAAGAGAAATGGGATTATTTAAGTTGCACTACTGAAGGGAACAGAAAATTGCATTAGGCTTGTCAGTAAAAGCAAAAAAATCAATAAACCACTGTGGTACTCCGCAGATGTGGCCAAAATAATAAAAAACAAAAAGTTAGCATTTAGTAATTATAAAAAAAACCAGAGTGAGGAAGACAGAATGATCTATAAGATTAGGCATAAAGAGGATAAGCAGGTTATAAGAGCTTCCAAATCACACACAGAAGAGAAAATAGCAGTAAAAAAGGGGGAAAAAACTTTTTTTAGATACATAAATGAGAAAAGAAAAGTAAAACAAGGATTAGTTAGATTAAAAACAAAAGAAGGAAGGTATGTAGAAGAGGATAAAGGTCTAGCTGACTGCCTCAATGAATATTTTTGTTCGGTATTTACAGATGAATATGAAGGAGAGGGACCTCAGTTAAGAAAAAGGATAAATGAGTTATTTATTACACGTGAGTTTACAGAGGAAGAGATTCTATTTCAACTGTCAAAAGTAAAGACAAATAAGTCAATGGGACCTGATGGAATACACCCAAAGCTATTAAAAGAGGTTAGTGGTGTACTAGCAAAACCATTAACACATTTATTTAACCAATCATTGATAACAGGAGTAGTCCCAGAAGATTGGAAGTTGGCATTTGTTGTGCCCATTCACAAGAAAGGTAATAGGGAGGAGTCGGGCAACTATAGGCCAGTAAGTCTTACTTCAGTAGTGGGGAAAGTGATGGAAACCATGTTAAAGGATAAGATTGTTGAACATCTAAAAACACATGTATTTCAAGATCAGAGACAACATGGGTTTAGTTCAGGGAGATCATGCCAAACTAATCTTATCGATTTTTTTGATTTGGTAACTAAAATTATAGATCAGGGTGGTGCAGTAGACATTGCTTACCTAGATTTCAGTAAGGCTTTTGACACTGTTGCACATAGAAGGCTTATCAATAAACTGCAATCTTTAAGTTTGGATTCCAATATTGTTGAATGGGTGAGGCAGTGGCTAAGTGACAGGCAACCGAGGGTTGTAGTCAATGGAGTATATTTGAAGCTTGGGCTTGTCACCAGTGGGGTACCTCATGGATCTGTACTTGGACCCATTCTCTTTAATATTTTTATTAGTGATATTGCAGAAGGTCTTGATGGTAAAGTATGTCTTTTTGCTGATGATACTAAGATATGTAACAGGGTTGATGTTCCAGGAGGGATAAGCCAAATGGCTAATGATTTAGGTAAACTAGAAAAATGATCAGAGTTGTGGCAACTGACATTTAATGTGGACAAGTGCAAGATAATGCATCTTGGACGTAAAAACCCAAGGGCAGAGTACAGAATATTTGATAGAGTCCTAACCTCAACACCTGAGGAAAGGGATTAAGGGGTGATTATTTCTGATGACTTAAAGGTAGGCAGACAATGTAATAGAGCAGCAGGAAATGCTAGCAGAATGCTTGGTTGTATAGGGAGAGGTATTAGCAGTAGATAGAGGGAAGTGCTCATGCCATTGTACAGAACAATGGTGAGACCTCACTTGGAGTATTGTACGCAGTACTGAAGACCGTATCTTCAGAAGGATATTGATACCTTAGAGAGAGTTCAGAGAAGGGCTACTAAACTGGTTCATGGATTGCAGGATAAAACTTACCAGGAAAGGTTAAAGGATCTTAACATGTATACCTTGGAGGAAAGACAAGACAGGGGGGATATATAGTTACATAGTTACATAGCTGAAAAGAGACTTGCGTCCATCAAGTTCAGCCTTCCTCACATTTGTTTTTTGCTGTTGATCCAATGAAGGCAAAAAAAAAACAGTTTGAAGCACAATTTTGCAACAAGCTAGGAAAAAAATTCCTTCTTGACCCCAGAATGGCAGTCAGATTTATCCTTGGATCAAGCAGTTATTACCCTACATTGAAAGATTATATCCTTGAATATTCTGTTTTTGCAAGTATGCATCTGGTAGCTGTTTGAACCTCTGTATGGACTCTGATAAAACCACTTCTTCAGGCAGAGAATTCCACATCCTGATTGTTCTTACAGTAAAAAACCTTTCCTTTCCCTTAGACGAAATCTTCTTTCTTCTAGTCTAAACGCATGGCCTCGTGTCCTATGTAAAATCCGGTTTGTGAATAGATTTCCCCACAGTGGTTTGTATTGGCCCCGAATATATTTGTATAATGCTATCATATCCCCTCTCAAGCGACGTTTTTCTAAACTAAATAGGTTTAAATTTGTTAACCTTTCTTCATAGGTGATATGTTCCATTCCTTTTATTGATTTTGTAGCCCGCCTCTGCACTTTTTCTAGTGCCATAATATCCTTCTTTAGAACAGGTGCCCAAAATTGCACAGAATATTCAATGTGTGGTCTTACCAGTGATTTATAAAGAGGCAAAATTATATTCTCGTCCCGAGAATGAATGCCCTTTTTTATGCATGACAATACCCTACTGGCCTTAGCCACTGCTGATTGACATTGCACATTGTTGCATAGTTTGTTGTCTATAACAATTCCCAAGTCCTTTTCGTGTGTTGTTATCCCTAATTCGCTTCCATTAAGGGTATACGTTGCTTGTGTATTCTTTATGCCGAAGTGCATAACTTTGCATTTTTCAACATTAAATTTCATCTGCCATTTGAGTGCCCAGTCCATCTAAATCCCTCTGCAGCAAAGTAATATCTTGCTCACATTGTATTATTTTACAAAGTTTTGTGTCATCTGCAAACACTGAAACATGACTTTCAATGCTGTCTTCAAGATCATTTATAAACATGTTAAATAGAAGGGGTCCCAGGACAGACCCCTGAGGGACACCACTTGCCACCTCTGTCCAGCTTGAAAATTTACCATTAACGACAACCCTTTGTACTCTGTTTTTAAGCCAATGTTCTACCCAAGAACAAGCATTTTCATCTAGACCGATTTCCTTGAGTTTGAACACTAATCTTCTGTGTGGAACTGTATCAAATGCCTTGGCAAAATCCAAATAGATCACATCCACTGCAACACCCTGATCTATACTTCTACTTACTTCTTCGTAGAATGCAATCAAGTTAGTTTGACACTGTAACGGATCACCTGGTACCCCGACTTGGTACCTCCGTTAATGGATGCTCCTAGTGCTTCCTGAGGACTCCAAGCACTCTGGCAGACACCACAATCACTGAATCCGAGAAACCTTTAAATCCTCCCAAGCGTATGAATGCTGTAGACCATTGAATAGGAACCATACGAATAGGCTTGTACTCCTAGCAGTCAACTGGAACAGCATACAATAAATCCTTCCCCCAATAATGAGACGACACATCACTTTGAGGGTAAAACAGGAACTCTGGACTGGCTCATCCAGCCTGGCCTTTATTTCCAACTCACACATACAGGCCACACCCAGGGGGAGGCATAAAAGAACCAATGACATAGATGTTACCTCCCACACATCCCCTCCCCTTAGTGTGACACATAATCCCATTATGCATGCAGTTTAAAATATACTTTTACACAACTTCCATAACTTTAAAACCATACATCACATTCATATGAAAATACATATCCACAATCAATCCATTCAGGGGAACAACATATTAAAAAATGGCATGAATCCGACCAGGGGTTCAAAAGTTACTAAAAGTATCTTTTATCCCTCCTGGCTGGCAGAAAAACATCCCCACAATGCACCCTGGTTTCCTCCCTTCTGCCCTGGAGTTAATTGGAGAAGTAATCCAATTATCCAGGACTAGAGGCAGACTCCATTAACCACATGGTTGCAAAACGACATAAAACACTTTGAAATACATAAAGTCACATTTTACACATAACACACAGACATTTCACATATCCCCAGATAGCTGGGATCTGAGCGCATAAAACTACCGAATAGCGCGCAGATCCTATTCACACAGTACAATTGCCATGGAGCTAAAGTCTTTCCCATAGTCTTTCATTATATGAATAGGCTCCATGGTATAGCTATCTGGGGTATTACATCCCCATAAAGTCTGGTCCATAGTCCAAAGGCAAGAGGCGGGCAATCAGCCCCCTCCAAGGACACGTGGCGAGGTCGGTTTCGCCACAGACACGACCTGTGCTTCATAAAACCGTGCTGATTTTTGCTGATAACCATGTTCTTCTCAAGGAATTCTTGAATATTATCCCTTAATAACCTTTCAAATATTTTACCAGCCACAGAAGTTAAGCTCACAGGTCTATAATTTCCAAGCAAGGATTTTGAACCCTTTTTGAATATAGGAACCACATATGCCTTCCTCCAATCCTCCGGAACACTTCCTGAAAGAAAAGAATCTTGAAAGATTAAAAACAGAGGTTCACTTATTTCTACACTTAGTTCCTTAAGTACACGTGGGTGGATACCGTCAGGCCCTGGAGCTTTGAATGTTTTGATAGAAACATTTAAAAACATAAAGGGAATCAACACAGTAAAGGAGGAGACTATATTTAAAAGAAGAAAAACTACCACAACAAGAGGACATAGTCTTAAATTAGAGGGACAAAGGTTTAACAATAATATCAGGAAGTATTACTTTACTGAGAGGGTAGTGGATGCATGGAATAGCCTTCCAGCTGAAGTGGTAGAGGCTAACACAGGAAAGGAGTTTAAGCATGCGTGGGATAGGCATAAGGCTATCCTAACTATGAGATAAGGCCAGAGACTAATGAAAGTATTTAGAAAATTGGGCAGACTAGATGGGCCGAATGGTTCTTATCTGCCGTCACATTCTATGTTTCTATGTTTCTATGTTTCTACCTCTCTTATAGTAAAATGGGGATCTTATTATTTATTTATTTTACTTTCCTAATTTGGCAGCTGACTTGCGACCGCTGGCCAACCACCATATATTTGACCCTCATATTGCTGATGGATATTAAATTATTTGGCTGCTGGCTGCTGGCTGCCAGTTGGCAAATAGTTTGGATTTGTTTAAAATCCGGACCTGAATTTTAAGCATTCTGATCAGATTTCATCAGTTCATTTGTATTTGGTCCAGCTGAAATCAGGACCAAATTCAGGCCTGAATTACAAAATCTGGATATTGTTAAATAGCATGAGCAGTATCTGGATTTTGCATTTGATCTTTAGTGAAACAGCATAGTTAAACTGGAAAGCAATTTCCTATACTAATACTATTGATCCCTATAGGATGAAAAAAACTAACTTGAAAGAAGCATGCCTTACCTGCTAAAGAAATCTGGTTATTAATCAGCATTTGTTGCCTATACACTGCGTGCAGAATTATTAGGCAAATGAGTATTTTGACCACATGATCCTCTTTATGCATGTTGTCTTACTCCAAGCTGTATAGGCTCGAAAGCCTACTACCAATTAAGCATATTAGGTGATGTGCATCTCTGTAATGAGAAGGGGTGTGGTCTAATGACATCAACACCCTATATCAGGTGTGCATAATTATTAGGCAACTTCCTTTCCTTTGGCAAAATGGGTCAAAAGAAGGACTTGACAGGCTCAGAAAAGTTAAAAATATTGAGATATCTTGCAGAGGGATGCAGCACTCTTAAAATTGCAAAGCTTCTGAAGCGTGATCATCGAACAATCAAGCGTTTCATTCAAAATAGTCAACAGGGTCGCAAGAAGCGTGTGGAGAAACCAAGGCACAAAATAACTGCCCATGAACTGAGAAAAGTCAAGCGTGCAGCTGCCAAGATGCCACTTGCCACCAGTTTGGCCATATTTCAGAGCTGCAACATCACTGGAGTGCCCGAAAGCACAAGGTGTGCAATACTCAGAGACATGGCCAAGGTAAGAAAGGCTGAAAGACGACCACCACTGAACAAGACACACAAGCTGAAACGTCAAGACTGGGCCAAGAAATATCTCAAGACTGATTTTTCTAAGGTTTTATGGACTGATGAAATGAGAGTGAGTCTTGATGGGCCAGATGGATGGATTGGTAAAGGGCAGAGAGCTCCAGTCCGACTCAGACGCCAGCAAGGTGGAGGTGGAGTACTGGTTTGGGCTGGTATCATCAAAGATGAGCTTGTGGGTACTTTTCGGGTTGAGGATGGAGTCAAGCTCAGCTCCCAGTTTCTGGAAGACACCTTCTTCAAGCAGTGGTACAGGAAGAAGTCTGCATCCTTCAAGAAAAACATGATTTTCATGCAGGACAATGCTCCATCACACGCGTCCAAGTACTCCACAGCGTGGCTGGCAAGAAAGGGTATAAAAGAAGAAAATCTAATGACATGGTCTCCTTGTTCACCTGATCTGAACCCCATTGAGAACCTGTGGTCCATCATCAAATGTGAGATTTACAAGGAGGGAAAACAGTACACCTCTCTGAACAGTGTCTGGGAGGCTGTGGTTGCTGCTGCACGCAATGTTGATGGTGAACAGATCAAAACACTGACAGAATCCATGGATGGCAGGCTTTTGAGTGTCCTTGCAAAGAAAGGTGGCTATATTGGTCACTGATTTGTTTTTGTTATGTTTTTGAATGTCAGAAATGTATATTTGTGAATGTTGAGATGTTATATTGGTTTCACTGGTAAAAATAAATAATTGAAATGGGTATATATTTGTTTTTTGTTAAGTTGCCTAATAATTATGCACAGTAATAGTCACCTGCACACACAGATATCCCCCTAAAATAGCTATAACTAAAAACAAACTAAAAACTACTTCCAAAAATATTCAGCTTTGATATTAATGAGTTTTTTGGGTTCATTGAGAACATGGTTGTTGTTCAATAATAAAATTAATCCTCAAAAATACAACTTGCCTAATAATTCTGCACTCCCTGTACAGATTGCAAGACTGGGTACTTTTATAACATTGCTTATTAAATTGAGCCATAAATAATTTCTGTTTTAATAGTCAGCAGATTATACAGTGGGATATATTTTTTAGTCACTCATATTAAAAAGTTAAGTTTCTTTAATAATTCTACATATATGTTGATATTTCATGTGACACTTTGAATGGCAGTAGCACTGATGATTTTTCTCTGAGGTGAGACTTAAGGCACTTTTAGGCATCTTATCCTAGCGTTCGAAGATGTGCAATGTAAGCATTTTAACTTGTTCTCTGTTTGACTTCAGCGTTATTATTCTTTCAGTTTAGATGCTTGTTATGTCAAATGCAATTTCTGACAGCAGGTACCTATAGACTACTGAAAATTCTAACAAAAGCCAAAATGGGTCTGTTTCTCTAAACTGCAAATTATGGTGCACTAATTATCATCTCGCAACATTTATTTATTTCTTCATAGTCTTCATAGTCTTTGATTGTGAACATGGTGAGGCCTAACAGTGAAACATGTTGGGTATTATTGTGTCATGGAGTTAGAGCATGGGTTATTTACTAAAGCGAGAATTCAAAGTCAATTTCAAATTTAAAGCCAGAGTAGCTGAACTGAAAGCATTGTGGATTTAGACAATTTTTCTGACTAAGCTATTTTGACCTTAAAGGGACACTATAGTCACAAAAACAATTTTAGCTTTGTGAAGCAGCTTTTGTGTATAGATCATGCTTCTGAAGTCTCACTGCTCAATTCTCTGCCATTAAAGAGTTAAATCACTGTGTTTCTGTTTATGCAGCCTCACACAACCTGCATGAAAACAAAATTGTTTCATTTTCAATCGGAGCTTAAAGGGACTCTCCAGCCAAGCAGTTTTACTCACCTGGTTCCAGTGCCGGGAGCCTCGTGAAGCCGCACCCCCTATTTAGTCAAAATGACGAAATAGGCGGGTGCGAGCAGGGAGCAATCAGACGCTTCCATTTGGAAGCGTCATTGCTCCCTTGTGCACATGCGCGGCTTTGACTGACAGCTCAGCTCGCAGTCTTTGCCCGCCCTCTCTCCTCTCTGACAGGCTGGAGAGAGAAGGCGCGCACACAGTGCCTTCTCTCTCCTGCACACGTCAGACGTATTTTCAAACTTCTGTATTATTAGCGCAAACCAATTTTTTTTATCTCTCCTGTATTTTCAAACGTCTGACGTGTACAGGGCCTTTTTAGGGCCCTGCATGATAGGAAGTCCCTCTAGTGGCTGTCTGAGTGACGGCCACTGGAGGTTTTCCTATCAATCAATGTAAACACTGTATTTTCTCTGAAAATACAGTGTTTACATTAGATTGCCTGCAGGGAGCTATAGATCTCACCTGAACAAATACATTAAGCTGTAGTTGTTCAGGTGACTATAGCATTTAAGTTTTTATCTCCTGCTCTGTAAATTTAATTTTAATCACATGCAGGAGTCTCCGGCGGGATCTAGCAATTTATTAACAGAGCAGGACATAAGGAATTCTAAATAAATCAGAAGATGACTTTGCAGGAAGTGTTTAGGAAGGCTGAGTAAGTCACATGCAGGGAGGTATGACTAGGGCTGCATAAACAAAGTGATTTAACTCCTAAATGGCAGAGAATTGAACAGTGAGACTACAAGGGCATCATTTATATACAAAAACTGTTTCATTAAGTTAAAGTTGATTTGGTGACTATAGTGCCCTGTTAAATTTGAAATTTACTTTGCAATTCACTTTGAATTATCACTAATTCAAATAACCCTGTTTGATTACTGTAATAACACACTGACAAAGGGTAAAAGACAATTTAAAGAGTGGTCAGGCAGCTGGGTGGACTAAAAGAGACTCAACCTGTTATATATTGCATAGATAGACTTTCATTGCATTGCATTGTTTTTAATTACAAGTGCTAAGAATTTTTAAAATGTCTATTGTATTACCTGTAGTGAATCTTCAAACCAAGAAAATACTCGGTTTCAGCCACTTCGGTCCTTCCTCGATATTGGAAAACAGCTACTATTCCTTCTATGACTGAGGTGTTGCATAATACATTAGAAACCAAGAGATGTGGATTAGCCTTTAAGTTTTAACCCCTTAAGGACCAAACTTCTGGAATAAAATGGAATCATGACATGTCACACACGTCATGTGTCCTTAAGGGGTTAAAGAAGCTTTATCTGTGTCATTAGAAGTAAGGTAAAGAAGTAACGTAAGAGACACGCAGGTCTCACGTCAAAACAAACAACAGTGTTATAGAAAATAAGATAATTAAGTGACATTGCTAATAAATCTAGTACAAAGCTGTTGTTAGGACAAGCATAGATTGTCAACAGGTAGCCTTACTGGTTTGGATATATATATTCAGATCGGGCAGATCAGTAATGCTGTGATGTGTGCAAGTGTTGCATCGTACAAAGTGGACACGCAGGTCCCAGCAATAGTATTAGAATGTACAGGTTATGTAGTATTATATAGAACAACACATCTGTTCATATTCCAGTGTGTGTCTGAGGAGTATGCCATGAATTATGAGTAAAGCTAAGACTAGGCCCCAGCCAAGTTTCGGCTACAGTGGGCGTGTATTTTATACACTTACAATGAGGTATCAGGTGGTATTGCCAAACAGGTAGAAGGCATACGGTATATGCGGCCTACAGGTTTGGTTGAGCGGAGTACCTGTTAGTCACCGCGGATGTGAACAAGAGTTTCTCTGAAACTGCTATGTTTATAAAAAAAAATGGGTTAACCCAAGCTGGACCTGGCACCCAGACCACTTCATTAAGCTGAAGTGGTCCGGGTGCCTATAATGGTCCTTTAATCGAGATCTTGGGTTGGTTGTTGTTATGGGTGGTAGGTTAGTAGCAGTAAGGTTATTGGAAAAGTGGATGATGGTGTAGGGCAAGCTTTTCTTTTCATTCAATGCCCCACTGATCAGCCCCAGCACCCCCACCGCATGCAGCATCCGCCCACGCCACGTATTCAAACCAGGGTCGCCAGCACTCTGTGTGTTTCATGTTGGTCCCTGTCAAGGAGGCTTGCATTGCCTCTGCAGATGGGATCTCTACAACCCTGTCTAACCACTGTTCTACTGTGGGGGTCTTGTCCTGTCTCCAGGGGGTAGGTATCGTGGATTTGACCACATTTAGAAGGTGATGGTATATGGATTTTTTGTATGCGGCAAGTGGGGACAGGGTAGCGTGTCTCTCCCAGTATCTCAGAGATCTTGACGTTGACCGCCTCCCAGTATGGTGTTATTCGGGGACTGTCCCACCACAGGTGTCTGGTGGATTAGCCTTTAGACCACCTTCCAATACATCTAATGTTCTAAAATATGAATGGGAACTCTGAAAACGGGATGTCACAAATTGATAGAAATGAATTCACCTGACCAGATAACAGAATGATTTATATGATCTTATTTTAAGCACATTGTTGCATGTAACGTATTTGGCATCTTTATTTATTTATTTTTTAATAACTGACTATACTTTATTGAAAAAAACATTATTATATATTGTTTCAGGTGATGTGTAAATTGTATACATTTGAAAAGAAAATACTCGCAGATGAATATGAGATGAAATGTATTTTGTAATATTGTTAAAACAACAATAATTATAATAAAGTAGCCAATAGTAAAAAAGTTAATTTCCTGGGAGGTGAAAGGTAATAAGAGACACATAGTAGAACAATAAAAAGGTGTAAAATATATCCACGGTAAGGGTTAATATTTAAATCAAGACTTTGTATAGTGACAGTTTAATAAAATGTGGTAATATAAGCTGAAGCAGATCCACAGTAAGCAGAAGCATAGGGTCATAACACATAATCCATCAGAAACAGAATTCTAAGAAGATGGATGAGACCAGAGCAGTCTCTGGAGCTATTGCTTTGACGTAATGATAAAACACCTGAAACAGGAAAAAGGCCACTGACACCACCACACAAAACTTCCAGGTCTTTTCGCAAAAAAAAATATCTTATATCATTAGTTTAAATGTACCTACATTGTGCGAAGCTATCAGAGTGTTCTTAAAAAATTATATCAATACACAAATGATCGATACACAAAATCTACTTCATTGGGCTAGGGTTGTTTTTGTGACTAGAGTGTTATTTTAAGTATTGCAGAACAAGAGATATCATATAATCATCAAAATCGTTTTAGCACCTAATACTTTGGTAATGCTAAATTGATAAATTAAATTCAAATCATTTTTTTTGTATGCAAAATAACTCTTGTTCTATGGTTATGTGTTGCACATTCATTAAATGTTTCAAATAATTGTTGTGCTTTTTCCCCAAACAAAACATACACATTAATGAAGAGATTAATTTTGTTACTAAAAAAAAAAAAAAAAAAAATGATATCCATATAAATAAAAGGTTCTAAAGAAATTTGTACCTAAATTAATGTTAGAGACCTGAAAACACTGCATCAATAAACTCTTTAAACTCTTTCCACAGTATAATCATTACTTAAATGACACTATGGTCATCAGAACAACTACAATGAGGGAAAAAAGTATTTGCTGATTTTGAACATTTGTTCACTGACAAAGAAATTATCACTCTATAATTTTAATGGTAAGTAAGTGTATTCTTTTTTTTCATTGTTTAAAATATTTTTATTGAGATTTTCAAATATATATATATATATATATATGAAACATGGGGGGGATGGTTGCACTCACCTAAACATGCTTAAATGGGGTGCTGCTGGGGGCCATATTATACAATAAACAATACACAAGATCCAGCGCACTCTCCTATCCACTAAACAGCAACTTAAATGTTGACAGATTTTATTAGTTTGTAAAAGTTTTTTTTAAAAAACACCTAATCTAGGCAAAAAAATGGGGATTTAGTTACATTATATGATCATACATTGCATAAGCCTGCCACAACGTCAATGTACCCCATCTTTGGCAGGTCCTACTCTCACAGTCTAATGTCTGCTCTTATGAGATTAACCACTTACTTGGGAAAAAATTCCATCTGAGGCTCTCTGCAGTACAAGGCTAAATAGGGACCTGAGATGAGGCACCTGTAACAGGGAGGGGTGCAAAACCAAGGAGTTGGCTAGACTCCCAAATATATATAGGAAACATGGGGGGATGGTTGCACTCACCTAAACATGCTTAAATGGGGTGCTGCTGGGGGCCATATTATACAATAAACAATACACAAGATCCAGCGCACTCTCCTATCCACTAAAAAGCAACTTCAATGTTGACAGATTTTATTAGTTTGTAAAAGTTTTTTTTTAAAAACACCTAATCTAGGCAAAAAATGGAGATTTAGTTACATTATATGATCATACATTGCATAAGCCTGCCACAACGTCAATGTACCCCATCTTTGGCAGGTCCTACTCTCACAGTCTAATGTCTGCTCTTATGAGATTAACCACTTATTTGGGAAAAAATTCCATCTGAGGTTCTCTGCAGTACAAGGCTAAATAGGGACCTGAGATGAGGCACCTGTAACAGGGAGGGGTGCAAAACCAAGGAGTTGGCTAGACTCCCAAATATATATAGGAAACATGGGGGGATGGTTGCACTCACCTAAACATGCTTAAATGGGGTGCTGCTGGGGGCCATATTATACAATAAACAATACACAAGATCCAGCGCACTCTCCTATCCACTAAACAGCAACTTCAATGTTGACAGATTTTATTAGTTTGTAAAAGTTTTTTTTTTTAAAACACCTAATCTAGGCAAAAAAATGGGGATTTAGTTACATTATATGATCATACATTGCATAAGCCTGCCACAATGTCAATGTACCCCATCTTTGGCAGGTCCTACTCTCACAGTCTAATGTCTGCTCTTATGAGATTAACCACTTACTTGGGAAAAAATTCCATCTGAGGCTCTCTGCAGTATATAGATACATATAATGTAATAACAATAAACATATTGACAATGCATATTGATAATACATGAGTTTTAACAACAATGAGTCTACAAAGTTACCAACAATATATTGAAAGAAATTAAAACAAATTCAAAATTCAAAAATAAATAAAATAACATAGAAAAATAAAAAATTGGGGCGGAGGGGGGAGGGAATAATAAAAAGAAACTAAACAATAAAATCATTTTGTAAAAATAGGTAAAATCATCCTTAATTTATTTTTTTTTTTAGTTATTTAATATATCCTATTTTCCAAATGACAGAAAGTTGTTGCAATATTAACAGTATATATATACATAGTTTGGTTAAATGGGTATCATATTACTAAATTGTATTTGCTTCGGACATTTTTTTCCCATTCATTCCAATCTTAATATAATATTATTTTCTGAGTATGCGAAGTAGATTAATTTGTAATGTTTATTATCTAGAATGGCGTATGAAATCTCTTTAACATCTGGCAAGTCACTAGTTTTCCAATATCTGGTTATGGTTGCAGTTGCTGCAATTAAAATATGACCTAGCATTATTTTTTGGTGTTTTGGAAGGTGGTTTGGAATTCTTTTAAATAGACAAATTTCGGGGACTGATTTCCAATTTGAGCCCACCTTGGGCAGGGCCGGCCTTAGGCATTTAGACGCCCTGTGCGAAAAATCTTCACAGCACCCCCCCCCCCCCGTCATCCATGTATGCTCTAATGTTTGTGTTGTCTGTGTATGTGATAATAGGTGTGATGACTGTGTGTCACTGTGTGTGATATTTGGAATGGGTGTATTAACAGTGTGTGATATGCGTGTATTGGTTGTATGTGACACACACACACACAGAGTCAGACGGCCATACGCACACACACACACACAGGAAGACATCCACACACACACACAGGCAGACAGTCATACACACACACAGACACACAAAGGCAGACAGTCTCACACACACACACAGGCAGACAGTCAGTCATACACACAGACACAGACAGTAATACAACAGACACACACAGAGGCAGACAGACACACACACGCAGACAGTCATATACACACACACACACGCAGACAGTCATACACACAGACACACACAGGCAGACAGTCATACACAAAGACACACAGAGGCAGACAGCCATACACACAGGCAGTCATACACACAGAAGCAGTCATACACACAATCACACACACAGAGGCAGACAGTAATACACACAGACAAACACACAGAGGCAGACAGTAATACACACAGACACACAGTGGCAGACAGTCATACACACACACAGACACACACATGCAGATAGTCATACACACAGACACACAGAGGCAGACAGTCATACACACAGAGGCAGACAGTCATACACACAGACACACACAGAGGCAGACAGTAATACACACAGTGGCAGACAGTCATATACACACACACACACACACACACACAGGCAGACAGTCTCACACACAGACACACACAGGCAGACAGTCAGTCATACACACAGACACAGACAGTAATACACACAGAGGCAGACAGTAATACACACAGTCATACACACAGACACACAGAGGCAGACAGTCATACACACACACACAGAGGCAGTAATACACACACAGAGGCAGACAGTCATACACACAGACACACAGAGGCAGACAGTCATACACACAGACACACAGAGGCAGTAATACACACAGGCAGACAGTCATACACACAGACACACAGAGGCAGACAGTCATACACACACACACAGACAGTAATACACACACACAGGCAGACAGTCATACACACACACACACACACACACACAGACAGTAATACACACACACAGGCAGACAGTCATACACACAGACACACAGAGGCAGACAGTCACACAAACACACACACAGACAGTAATACACACACACAGGCAGACAGTCATACACACAGACACACAGAGGCAGACAGTCATACACACAGACAGTAATACACACAGGCAGAGAGTCATACACACACACACACACACACACACACAGACAGTATTACACACAGGCACACAGAGGCAGACAGTCATACACACAGACAGTAATACACACAGGCAGAGAGTCACTCTCACCTGACAATCCCACAGTTACCTGTGGAGTTCATTGTGGAGGTAGTGCAGCTCCTGGTGACTGTTGACCTGGTGACAGGACTCCTTCCTGCTTCCCCTGCAGCAGTTTTCCGGCGCTTTTAGCTCCGCTCCCGCCGCACGGTAAGCTCCGCCCCCGCTGCAAATTTAAAAAAAAATAACAATTTTTATTTATTTTTTTTAAATCCCGTCCGGCTGTGCGGCCGCACGGCGCCCCCTGCTCCATGGCGCCCTGTGCGGCCGCACAGCCGGCCCTGACCTTGGGACATGTCCACAGTATGTGACACAATGAGCCCACTTGTCCACACCCCCTCCAACATTTATCCAAATTAGTTAATTTAAATTTATATAATCTAGAGGGGGTAAGATACCAACGATGAATGATGTTGTAGTGTGACTCACACTGTGTAATGTCCCTCAGTGTCGTGCAACCAGTCTGCAATTTCCAATCCTTTTTTAAAATCTTTTCCCCAAGCAAACATTGAATCAAATTTGTGTCTGTTATTTTCTATTAAATATAAATATCACATTAAAATGGTTCTCTTTTTGCTGGGATCTGAATTGTATAATTTTTATAAATTTGATAATTCAGGTGAGCATTGATATAAATTAATTTCTGAAAGGGCACATTTCATTTTGAACAATTCACTTATTCTTTCATGTGTGGTGCTGTGAGAGTCCGTTAAATTAAATGTGTCTTTTAATTGCATGAATCAGTTATATGGAAAATAGAATGTGAAGTCCAATAGTCAATGTTTAGTTCTGGGATGTCTTTCTTCAAGATGGAAATAGGAGCTACTTTAGACCAAATTTTATTGGTGTTTATTTTTTAGACAAGATGTCCCATGCTTTTATTTTAATCTTGGTTGATGGAAACATTTTAATTCAATTTGGTCTTTGAGATGGAGGAAGCCAAATTATATTATTAATTGAATGTGGGAGAATTTTAATCGCCTCCATGTCTAGCCATTGAGTGTGTCCAATACTTACATTAAATGGTAGATGTATTTTAACAGTGAGAGACAGAATAAAAAAAACCTAGAAAAACGCATGTCAAAAAAGTTATAAATTGATTTACATGTCAATGAGTGAAAAAAGTATTTGATCCCCTATCAATCAGCAAGATTTCTGGCTCCCGGGTGTCTTTTATACAGGTAATGAGCTGAGATTAGGAGCACTCTCTTAAAGGTAGTGCTCCTAATCTCAGCTCACTACCTGTATAAAAGACACCTGTCCACAGGAGCAATCAATCAGATTCCAAACTCTCCACCATGCCCAAGATCAAAGAGCTTTCCAAGGATGTCAGGGACAAGATTGTAGACCTACACAAGGCTGGAATGGGCTACAAGACCATCGCCAAGTAGCTTGGTGAGAAAGTGACAACAGTTACAATCCTCACATCAGGCAATGCAGGTCAGGATGAATGTGCTGGATGATGCCAGATGCAGTAACATCGCCGAAACCGTTGATGACAAAGAGTTACCCTACTTTGTCCGACGCCTCCTGTCTGCACTCCTGAACCCAAAACAAGTGAAGGCCATGATAGTTGGGGGGCATGTACAGGTTACCCATGTCTTCTAGGGCAGGAGCGGAGGCCTCCCGTGACGTTCTCCGATTCCAATAGCTCAGAGACAAGCAGGCACTGATGGTGGTGCTCGTAAATAAAAGTCCCTTTTCATTTGAGGACACACAACTCACCTTTCTTCAGGATCTCTGCAATACTACTTTAGACTGGAGGCGTTCAGTCTGGAGGGTCACGGGACAACTCTGAAAGGCCGGCATCAGGTACAGATGGAGTTCATCATGCACTATCCTTGTCACCCATGGTGAAACAATCTTCTGACTTACATCAGCTGAATACTCCAGTATAAAACAATAGTAAGCATGTGATAAAAGAAGGTTCTCAATCACCTGTGTGAATCACTCTAAAAGCACAGAACACAGTGAAAATATAAAAATACAAAAGTGAGAGCACACAATATTGCATAAATACCACAAATAAATGTTTGATGTGGAATCTAGAAATTCAAATATAAAAAGACCATAGGGTAATATAGTTAACACAGTTAAAATCTATGTACACTTTGCTGGTCCAACTGACATGGTTCTAAGCCACTTAACAAAGCTGGCTCAGACTGTTAGCATGACATATAGGATACAGTGGATAGTTGTAGTGTGTCAAGATATTCCTTTTGCCAATTGTAGAGATGTACATTTTATCCAGTCTGCCGCTGCTGGCTCTGCCCCTATATTCTGTCAATTCCAGAAATATTACAATGTATCAAGGAATGCCCTAAAAGGTACTTGGAACAGAAACTATGATAGGACACTGGAAAAAGGGCCATAGGAGTTTAAATACCATTATGTGTTTATTTGATTGATACATGTCATGCCCACAATGTGAATGGGGACTCTGACCTGATGTGGACCAATAGAAACCAGAAGTGACGTGACCACCATTGCTCTTTTAAAAATTAGCTCCAGACTTGAACAGCGCTCTGTTCTCTAAAATTCAGGCCATTCAGAGTTACCTGAGCTGCACGGGTTGCGCATGCCGAATGCAATAGCAAAAGGACCAAATAAGTAAAGATACATGTTCTTGTAGCAGTATAGATTGTGTAATGAGGAAATATTCAGTGAGTAAATAATTTTGCTTAGCCTAACTGTGCTTATTTAGAGATACTAATAAAACATTTATTGATTTTTTTCTTTGAGCAGTAGAGTTTTGGAAAATAATGAATATTACATGCTATTTCTTACCCTAATGATTGGAAGTTCAAAATGTTAAATCACAAAACTGATGTTTCTGACATCAGCATGCTAAAGCATATCTCACTGCTACAATAGTACGATGTCCATATATATCACAAACCAAGTATTCTGTATATTTTGCAATAATATTAAAAACCTTACATGGCTTCAGATCATTTATCCCCATGTAAGTATTAAAATGGTTCCATCATAAAGATAAAATAAGATGTTCATAACGTTTGGCATGGTTAATCAGTAATGATCGAATGGCCCTGTATCAAGTGGGGCAATTCAGCTGCATATAGGGCTATTAGAAGTGCAAAATCCAGACATGGCATACACTATTCAACAGGAGCCTAAATTTTATCTGGATTTCAGCTAATTATGTGGCAGCTGGCCAGCACGTGTTATCCAGCCACCACATTAAATAGTTAAAATAAAACAAAAAACTATGGGGTCAATAAAACCACCATATTGTTTAAAACATTGTCTATCCTCAAAAAACCTTCTTCTCCCCGGGAGTGACTGCGAGTCCTTAATCCTCTTGCCACTCCCCATTAAAAACAACAAAAAAGAGATATCTACCTTTTCCCTCAGCATAATAATAGTGTGGGTGGGCAACAAAAGAAATACATATAAACAAAATAGTATACTTACCATCAGAAGTCTGTCTTCCAACTCTTTTTTTTCTTCAACCCCCTAAAAAAGCCAAATTGAAATGAATAATAATGACACAACTAATGAAAATAAATAAATAGGGCAGGAAGGAAACAAATAAACACCACAGCACAATAAAATGAATCTATCTTTACCTTCAAGGGCCCATCTCAGACTGAGGGATCATAGTGGCAGAGCCCTTATACATGCCTAGGCAGATGGAGCACCAGGAGCGGAGGAACACTCTTATTGTAAAGCACTGAGGAATAAGCTGGCGCTATATAAATAATAACCAATATCAATAATAATAACAGAGATGAAAGCGACCATTACCGATCTAACTCAACATTGCACCTTCTTTTGAGGGCCCATCTCAGACTGAGGTACCATAGTGGGAAAGCCCTTATAAATGCCAAGGCAGATGACGCACCAGGAGCAGAGGAACAGAGATGGCAGCAACCATTACCGATATAACTCAACATTGCAACTTCTCTGCACCCTGAGGCCCCCACTCCCCAAGTGTTAATTCCATTATTAGGTGTCTTTGCAAAGTATGCAAAGACTCCAAAATTTGATGGAGACGATTTAAAATAAAGTAAAACTCACTCTTGATCACACAAACTTCATGTAAATATTTTGGTATATAGTTTGCTCCCAATAACTACTTTTGCTTAAATTTGAAAAGCTATCATGAATACATTACACCAAATGCTCTCCACCTTTAAAAAGCAAATCCTGAGCAAACTCTCCTGTAAGAAAACAGATTGGGCAACACATATTAATGGTGGTAAAATAATATGGTGATATACTATGTGCACTCGTAAGATGTATGAGTAAAGACACCATCTTTATATTTTTTTGTCTGCTTCATAACCACCTTATTAGAAAGCTTCTGTAATAACAGTGTAATATGTGCACTCCAACTGTCTTTACCTTGTGTAACTTCTGTTCTGCAAGAAGCAATTTACTTTCCATTTCACTTTGTAGAAAGAAACCAGCCTTTTCCTACAGAGTTCCACAAATGTGTAGTAACCTTTCAGAAAATATCATCTGCATGTAAAAGTCTGTAAAACTATCTGTTTGAAATCATTTTACTATTTAAACCAAGCAAGTCAAAAAAGTCACCCATGTTCTATTACGTATGTCAGTTTTTATCTTTAATTAATAAAAGGTGTTTAGTAGACTTGGGCACAAATGCATTTCAACTGGATCATACAGACCAAATTCCTTCTAATCTTTGTCAAACTAATTGATCCTTTCAGGATTTGTTCAGTTGTAAATTAAAAGTAGTTTGATTTCTTCAAACAAGTTGTAATGTATTTGTACAGCCTAGTTTTTGACAGTGTAAGCTCACATGTCCACTTTCAGGGCTGAACTTGATGGACTTTCGTCTTTTTTCAACCTTGAAAACTATGTAATACTATGTAAACTTTATGACAAGCCTCTTAAGTGAGTTATCTAAGTTACATCATCTTTAATTGACCAGGTTTTATTTTTAATGAACAATTGCATTGTCCATGTTCCGTATTAAATATGTGGCTTGCCTTTGTACATGCGCTGTGGGACATATCTGGAAAAAAGAGAAACATCATTGTGTTATTCCTAGAACAATTATTTATTAATAATTGAAATGTTATTTTAATAACACTTTTTTTTTTTTTTAAATTCCAACACATTCATGACCAAATCCACCCAATCCTATTCTATGTATGGCTATAAGAACTAATATATGTTTTGAAGGGACTTTTTCACTAAACAGCAAATTGTAGTGAACAGATTTGAATTGGTAACTGATTCTGAAAATGTATAAAATAAATTGTTGATTTGCTTCAATCTAACTCAGATTTTTAAAATCTCATGATTACCAGGAGCCCAAAATGATTGTATCACTGATTAAATTTCTCTAAAATTCTGGAATGTCTTTCTGTACTGTAAACCAAATCTTATTTAGTACTTGACTGTCTTTTATAAAGTTGTCATATTAATCAATGAAAGCTTGATCACCAAATACTTAATCATCTTAATCTCATTCTGTTATTTATATTTTTCTTTTGACTCAACAAAACTGAAACTTTCGGCCAAAATTTATTTGTACCTTCTAATAACTGAACTGCTAGAAAATGCATTATTTGTGAGATTAATTTAATTCAGAATCCCTTTGATAAAGTATTAAAAACTAGCCATTATTTTAGTCTCTATCATAGACTGTCATGCTTTTCTGTTGTTATATGTAGCATTGTGGAGAAAGAAATTCAGGTACCAAATCTGTCTTGTACTGAGCATTTTCAAATTATAAATTTCTCCTTGGCTCCCAGTGGAAAAACCCAAATTCTTAATTCTTATGTTTGAAACAACTGTTTCTTGCTGTTGAGAACAATGTGTTGTCTCAATTTCACCCATTTGCAAGTTTTATAGAACTGTAACATGATGACTATGCTTATATTTACATACAATATATTCACCCTGCTCTTCCTCTTTTTTATTTAGCTTTTAACAACTTTACAATTTTTTACAAATATTACTGACTTATTGCTCAGTCTATATAGACACATATGCAGATATATGCTGTAAGAAGATAGCAAAGTGTTAGGGGTTTATACTATTATAGGCTTCGAATATGAACTGATGAGAATCAAAAGTGAGTTAAAACTGAATTTAAGCTTTGGAATGAGCAAGTCAGATGAAAATATAGCTGTAAATAATCATTGTCAAGCACTAGACAGTGCTTGACAGTCAGTGTACTAGCTAGCGAGAGCAAACAAAAAATGTGTCATTTCTAAGACTTAAAAACATGCATTAATCTTTGATTTATTACTATTAACCCATATCAATTCACTCAAAAAGTAAATTAAGAAAAAAAACAAAATATTTATATACACGTATATGATAAGGAGAGGCTGGACTCAATGGGTGCATTTCATGCAAAACACACTTTACCAACAGAAGCCATTGATAACATTGTGACAGTCCCATTTTGGGGTCCTTACTGTCTTTCCATCCTGCCTCTCTGGTGTACCACTTTGGGGACAACAGGGTCTGCATCCAACAAGCATAGCATTAACACCTCCTTAAATATGCTTGCTATATGTTTAGAGCTTTAGGACTCCACATAGCGCTCTAAAACAGTGCTTCCTGCAGATTTTATCCTCAGTGGACTGGTCTGAATGATGAACAGGCAGCCTGTGGTGCATTCACACCAAGTTAACCGGTCAGTAACTCAGACAGACTTGCCCCTTTTGTGAGCAGGTCCTCCCTCTTTGAGTGGAGCTATTGACATGATCGTATCACTGGCCTGCCATGGTTTTTTTTATCAATGGTGGAAGGGACACATTGCATCATAGATAGTGGTGCAATGTGACATGTTTATAGATTTACAGGCATCCAAAATATCCCAATTTTGGAGGGAAAGTCTTGGTTTTAGAGTCCAGACCCATTGTTCCTGGGGTAGTTCTCTGGTGCCCCGCTTTTGTGAACACCAAGATACTGTCCCCATAAAGCATAGTTGAAGCACATAATTAGATATGCTCGTGCTATGCTAAGGTACTAGGATCATGCAGAGATCAGTGGGCCAGCCTGCTTGATTGAGAGACAGCCGGTTGTGCATTCAGGTGAGGCTGATTGTTGTATTTTGGCGTACTTTTTGGGATTTGTAAAAAAATATGTTTTTTTCTGCTTAGAGTTAATTGAGTTAGTCCATTGTCTTCATTAATTATATCACAGGCAGAGGGGAGGGAGTGACTGAATGTAAAGCTATGTTTTTTATTGGCTTGTTGTTCTTGTGTCCCTGTTCCCCACAAAGTCCACTTGAGTGGTAACCTTGTGGGGTAAACTGTATAAAAGACCAAGTTGTTCAATAAACCCTCAGATCTGCTGAGTTCCTGTTTGACCCTCACCACGTAGTCTTGTCTCGTGATTGGAAGGGAACTGCTATAATCACACTGGGGATTGCTATACATTGTATACTCCCCTGGGTTCTAATCACTTAGCTCTTTTAATAGCTGTTCCTGTTACGCTCTCCTGGCGGAGAGGTCTCTTCCACACGGTACTGGATGTCAGAGGTTGATCCAGGGTGCAAGGAAGACGTGAGATTCCAGTTAAGCAACGGCGGTTGTGAAGTCTGCAGTGGTTGTAGTGTCCTGTGCTGTGCTTATGGTCCTTGGCGTCAGCTAGGAAGCATCCGTAAACCGAGGTGCCCAGTTGGGGTGCCAGGTGATCCGTTACACAGGTTATTATGGAGGAACTTGAATATTATGTTATTATGATGATTATCAATGATGTAACTAGATATATAACAAAAGAGTTCAAGTACTTTGACAGTAAATTTGTGAGAAGGATTCCAAAAGTATCAATAAAGTCACCCACTTCATCTCAGTGGCCTGTGTGTAGTTGTCCTATAAGTGTAACCCTGAAATGTAAAATAAAGTATAAAGTGATTAAGCGCACATAAAGGAATGAATTTACCTCATAGAATATATATAAAAATATATAACATAGGTTCCTCTTGTAGAGCAATTCTTTAACCTATATAAAATAAATATACATATACATAGTGTAATCTGTATTTTTATAAAATATAAAATGTAGACGTAGTCTGTAAACTCACAATCTTTTGAGCCTATTTAAAGTTGGCTCTGGAAAAGGACTAAACAATAGTAGTAAAACCAGCAGACAAAGGGGGGGGGTGGGTGTAGTAATTTTGGATAAAGTGCAATATTTGGAAGAGATAAAACGACAACTAGGGGATACAAATATGTATAAAAAACTGAATAAAGATCCAACAAATGCTATTAAAGAATTATATACAACATATTTGAAAGAAGGACTTGATAATGATATTATCAATAAAGGTGAAATGTCCTTCCTATTACAAGAACATGCTATAATACCAGTAATAGATGTACTTCCAAAAATACATAAAGACCCCATAAATCCCCCTGGATGTCCAATAATATCAGAGATTAATTTAGTGTTATCACCTCTTTCTCAATACATTGATTTTCACCTCCAACCTTTAGTGAAAAAGAGCCAATCGTATCTCCAAGATACGATGAGTCTATTAAATATTTTAAAGGATTTTAAATGGAAAAGGACTATTTCTTGGTTACATGTGATGTGACTAGCCTATATACAATAATTGAGCACAAGAAAGGATGTGAGGCTATTAAATGTTCCCTAGATCAATCTAATCTTTATAAAGACATACAAAGAGATTTTATTTTACGGGGTATCAATATGATCCTCGAAAATAACAATTTTTGGTTTGAAAATGACTTTTATATGCAAATGAAAGGAACAGCAATGGGGACCAGGTTCGCACCGAGCTATGCCAATTTGTTCATGGCGCATTGGGAAAAACAATTTATTTATCAAGACCATGAATTCGGTGCGAACCTGGTCCTGTACAAAAGATATATAGATGACATTTTTATGATTTGGAAGGGATCAGATATTCGTTTTAATACCTTTTTTAATACTCGTAATACCAATGACTGGGGAATTATTTTAACCAAGAATATTAGTAATGATAATATAGACTTTTTAGATTTAAATATTTATATTTCAAACAACCAGATAATGACTCAAAGTTGTTTTAAACAGGTTGATGTTAATAGTTATATTGAAATAAAAAGCTGTCATCATCAACCTTGGCTTTCTAATATCCCTAAGGGACAGTTTTTAAGAATGAGAAGGAACTGTTCACATCTTCCTGATTTTTATTCACAAGCATGCACTTTAAAAGAACAATTTGTAGAAAAAGGGTATGATGAGAAGATTTTAGAAAAACAGATTAAAGATATTGCAGTTATGGAGAGATCACCACTTTTAAAATATGGAGAAAAGAACAACACTAAAGATATCTCCAGAAATCATATCCCATTCATTTTTTATTATTCTAGTGATGTGGGAAAAGTAAAACATATTATAAAAAAAGAATTGGCATATCCTGAGACAGGAACATGAAATAAAAGAATTTATCGGTGAAAAACGTCACCGGAAGTGACAAAACACAAGAGATGATATGGACACAATTATTGGTCTTGTCGGGGAGGACATTGGTGGAGGTCATAAACCGGGGATGGCGAACCATATCCGGTTGTGACCATATTTGGCAGTGGGAGGGAATTTTACCCTAATTACCATTAGTTGTAATTAAGTAAAGACCTGTATATATGTGATATATGTTCAATGCATAGTATATCTGCACCTGAGGAAGACCTTACAGAGGTTAAAATGTGTTGTGTTTTTTTAGTTATTTTATATATAAAAGTTTAAATAAATTATTTTATACTTGTCACCTGGGATCGTGGAAATTTTGTTGCTGACATCACTAAGTTCCTGAGTTCCTGTGGATGTGACTACTGAGTATATTTCTTCACTTATCTCCTGGAGTGAGACAAAATGCCCCATAAGTCCAGAGCCAACTTTAAATAGGCTCAAAAGATTGTGAGTTTACAGACTACTTCTATATTTTATATTTTATAAAAATACAGATTACACTATTTATATGTATATTTATTTTATATAGGTTAAAGAATTGCTCTTCAAGAGGAACCTATGTTATATATTTTTATATATATTCTATGAGGTAAATTAATTCCTTTATGTGCGCTTAATCACTTTATACTTTGTTTTATCATGTGTTTTTAAGTGTAATATAGTGACATTGCACTTGGTGATTGTTAGCAGCACTAATTACTTTTTCCAAAATCTAGCGCTACTTTATCTTTTGTATCTCTGAAATGTAAAATGTTGCAGCTTTTTTTTTTAGAAACTACAATGTTTACATTGCAAAGTTAAATCCTCATTGAGTGGCTTTCATACTGACAGCTTCAAGAGGTACTTGCTGCTGCAGCAGATAAGTCAATTTTGGTCTTGCAACTGCAGCCCCATAGGAAAGCATTGACTCAGTTGCTTTTCTATGGGGAAATTTGATGCATGTGCATTGGATTCGACAGACTCTGCATGAGGCCATGCCTCCTCCATGACGCAGTAGAAGATGGAGAGGAAAGCAGTGCCAAGGGAGCATCGGTGCTGGAAAAAGGTACGTTTTCTTAATTTTTATGTTGAACTGGGGGAACCTTGTTATTAGGAACAAGGACACTAAAGCGTTAGCAATACACATTTGCATTCCTCACGCTTTAGTGTTCATTCAATTAGAATAAGGCTGGTACTCTTTACTGTGTCTTATATCACTTCCAATCCTGCAGAACATTGTAGAATTAGGCAGCTCTAAACTGTTGAAGCTGGATTTTTCACTAAAATCAGAATTACAAAGAACCAATGTGGGAACTGAAAATTTTAGATCATAAGCTGAATTGGAAAAAAAATTAGCAAAAAGTAAATTATTCTGTGAATTAGTAACAATGATGTGAAGTTAGCATACAAAATGCCTGTATAGTTTCAAGAAGCCTCTATTTGCATGGCCTTTCAACTGCTCTGCCTCTGGGGTCACCTGGGAACTATTCCTAATCAGCACAGTGTGAGCGTCTCATTAATAAAAATATACAATTAATTCTGACTCCCGTTCCTTACTCCTCTTTCAACATTTCAGCTAACATTCCTTTCTTGATTTTCAATAGTACTCCAGAAAATCAACAGATCATACAAATGGCAGATGATAAATTTAATTTTTTCTAATATTTTATTTTGGTAGAACAATTATGTAGTTCTGAGTGGACTATTAACAGTTGCAACCGTTGGAAAAAAAATATTAATGTTGGTTCTACCCAAAAAATTGAACGTCGTAGCAGTGCAAATGTTGAGATGGAAATAAGTACTTAACTAGGTTCAGTTTAGTAAAATATAAACAGACATTCGCAATAATGTGCACTATGTCTACACTAGCAGTGATACAAATTGACTCTATAACTGAATATCATCGTTTAATAGTGCTTGCATCCTAATTTTAATGCATATTCACAGACTATATCAAATGAAAGACATTTCCACTCAATGCCAAGTATAAATTAAAGGCAGCAATTTAAAGTCTTAAAATGCTTGAGATATTTAAGAAGTAACATTTTAGAACGTGATTACCATTCTTAAGTACCAGTTTGTCTTCACCTTTGAAAACAGTTATAGAAAAAGTAAAGTGCATAATTTCTTAGGAAATATGAGCTTTGATGAAAGGGTAATTTCAGTTACGACTGCTTTCTGTTTGTATACAGCTTGTCACTGAGAAGGATATGGATTTAGAAATTACCCTCAGTACAAATAGTGCATTTTATGATGTGTATCAAGCCATGACCTGCATTGCATTATCTAAAGAACATTCTAAAAAGCATAAAGAGCATCTTCATTTTGAGAAGGACAATTGTATGGTTTAAGGTTTTCCTCAATTGTGAAACATGATGTGTTGTATTATTTCATAATGACATAAACTGCTATTTGCAAGCATCCTTTAGAAAATAAACAGTGCTAATGGTAACAATTTGTTCTTTAATATACTAAGTGCACTGTATTGTTGATCCAATCCTTTTTATGTTTTCTAGTTGCATTTCAAAACATTAGAAGAAATGTAAAGCAGTAATATTTTGTGCATGTTAACTTCTTTCTCATCAGAATGAAATTCACCTGAAAACCGTTGCGGGAGATGTGTGGTCTGCAAACACATGAAACGTGATTCAAAGTTTTTGGTCTACCTCATCACATGTGACTGTATGTGAGATGTCACATGTGACTGTATGTAAGATGTATGTAGGGAAGACCTTCCGTCCTTTTAGAGAAAGGATAAAAGTACGCGTAAGATGTGTTAGAAATCTACATGAAACCCCCATCTCCCGACATTTCAAAAAACAACATAGGGGTGACTCAAAAACTCAAAAGGACTCCGCTTTTGCCGTATTGAGTTGGTTAAAAAAGACCAGCGAGGGGGGGCGGAGCCAGCAGCCATACCGAGAGGACGCACATGCACTGAGCTCCGTGCAAAGAAGTCCTAAAAATGGCAAAATACAACAAAAAATCAACTTGAGAGTACCCCTGGACACAACACAGCCTCCTGAGAATATGGGGAGACGCAATAAAAAATCCAAGCCGGATAGACCCCCGGCTACCGCTGATATCGGTGATCTCTTGAGGAACTGGTGGTGCAGTTGGAAGACAGGTACAACTCCTTTAGCGAGGCCTCCGGGTCGGAGGAGGATGATTATGGCGCCCAGGCGCTGACCTCATTGACCCACTTACCAGCAATGCCACCGGTTAAGGAGGAGACTCTGAGAAACATGTTGGGGGAGCTGCGCCGCAACATTGCAGCTGACATCGGCATGTTCTGCGAGGAAATAAGCGGAGTGTCGGCCCGACTACAAAACACAGAGCTCAACACAGCCGCACATGAGACCAGACTCACGGCAGTGGAACAGCAACTGCTAACCCTGCAGAAGGCCCACCAGCAACAGCAAGATAAGCTAACTGTGCTGGAAGACAAACGACGGTGGAAGAATGTCAAAGTCCGTGGCCTACCCGACGCGGTGGAAACCACCGAGCTACAGCACCTGTTCCGCAGGCTGTTTAACACTCTCTTCACAGCCAAGCAGGCCAAATCTATGCCTCTGGATAGCTGGCATCGGATCTCCAGACCGACAACAAGCACCCCAGAGGGTGAAAACGACGTGATCACCCGCTTCCAACAAGGCAGAGATCGCCTCGCTCTCATGCAGCCACACGCAACAAATCTCCCCTCCATTTTGAGGGCTATTCTCTGACCTTCTACCCTGATCTCTCCAAAGCCACCATGGACTGGAGAAGGTCCCTGCGCCCTCTAACCAAAGAGCTCTTAGCTCACAACATACCATACCGTTGGGGCATGCCCAAAAGCCTGATAATACCCAGAGACACCGGGGCCATCAAAGTCCAAGAGGAAGCGGAGATTCCAGCCACACTGCAGAAGCTCAAAGTGGATAAACGACTACCAGAGCAAGCAGAATCAACGACACCAACGACCTCTGTAGCCTGGAATCCGGCGACGGTGCGCCCATTCATTCCGGCGGCACAGCGGAAAGTAGCAGCATCCACTTCGGTGCCCTGAACTGTGTCCAGAGGCTGCTGCCTGCTGCCAAGTTGTCTCTCAAGTTTATTAACTTACAAGTTGTCAGGATCGGGACAGGGATCCAACACGCAGAGTACAAACAGTAGCCAGATACGTATACCGGACCTTAGAATGGCCGGACTAACGTAAGTAGTACAGTATAGAATGGTCAAAGACAAGCCGAGGTCGAGGGTAACAGAAGACAGGTAAGCGAGAGACAAGCCGAATCAAGGGTAACAGAGATAAGCAGAGTAAGGTAAACAAGCCGGGTCAAAACCAAAAGGGATAATAGAATACACAAGCACTGAGTGACTAGAACAAGCTAGAACCACGACAGGGCAATGAGCTAATGAAAGAAGCTCTGTTAAATACCCTGTTCAGAGCAGTAACCACACCTCCGAGACGTCCTGATTGGTCCTGCAGCAATTGACTGACAGGTCGATCCGGGGGAGTGTCCTGATTAGGACTTCCTGCCTAGATGGTGTAAAAGGCAGTCACTCCCTCGCGGCCGGCCTTGCATGACCGGATAGACCGCGGGGAAGGGAGTCATCAGACCGTCTGGATGGTGGAACAGCTAAGTCTCTACCTCTTTTGGAGGTAGAGACCACAGGTACCCTGACAGTACCCCCCTCTCAGATACGCCCACCGGGCGGAATAAACCGGGACGAGATGGGAAGCGAGAGTGATACGCCCTGCGGAGACGGGGAGCATGAACATCCTCCTGAGGTACCCAACTCCTCTCCTCAGGACCATATCCCTTCCAATCAACCAGATATTGTACTCTCCCCCGGGAGATTCGAGAATCAATAATAGAGTTGACCTCATACTCCTCCTGACCCTCCACCTGAACGGAGCGAGGAGGGGCTATTGTGGAGGAAAATCTGTTACATATGAGTGGTTTCAGCAATGAAACGTGAAACGAGTTCGGAATGCGTAAGGTATTAGGAAGAGCTAAACGATACGCAACCGGATTGATACGGGTCAGCACCCTGTAGGGTCCAATATAACGAGGAGCAAACTTCATGGAGGGCACTTTTAAACGGATGTTCCTCGTGCTCAGCCATACCCTATCACCTGGAACAAAGACCGGAGCCGCCCTTCTACGTTTATCAGCGTGTTTCTTGACCAACATAGAGTTGTGCACAAGGATTTGTCGAGTTTGATCCCACAACTTCCTCAAATTGGCAACATGAACATCAACCGACGGCACCCCCTGGGAAGGAGAATCCGAAGGAAGAATAGACGGATGAAAACCATAATTCATGAAGAAGGGGCTTGAATGAGTAGAATCACAAACGAGATTGTTGTGTGCAAACTCCGCCCAAGGAATCAAACCGACCCAATCATCCTGGTGTTCAGAAACAAAGCATCGTAAATATTGTTCAATTTTCTGGTTGGTACGTTCAGCAGCTCCGTTAGACTGAGGATGATAGGCAGAAGAAAAGTTTAATTTAATACCAAGTTGAGAGCAGAAGGACCTCCAAAAGCGGGAAACAAATTGGGAGCCTCTGTCCGATACAATTTGAGAGGGTATCCCATGTAGGCGAAAAATCTCCTTGGCGAATATCTCTGCCAATTCGGGAGAAGACGGAAGTTTAGGCAGGGGAATGAAGTGTGCCATCCTAGTAAACCTGTCAACCACGGTGAGGATAACAGTCTGTCTTTTAGAGATAGGTAGATCGACAATAAAGTCCATGGCCAAACAGGACCATGGTTTCTCTGGAACCTCCAAGGGTTGCAGGAGTCCACATGGAAGCGTATGGGGTTGTTTGGTTTTAGTACAAACTTCACATGCAGCGATGAACTCCTCAACATCCCTCCGTAAAGTAGACCACCAGAAGTCCTTAGAGATCAAGGCGTAAGTTTTGCGAATACCAGGATGTCCCGCCATCTTGCTATTATGTAAACACTGTAAAAGTTCCAGTTGAAAAGCAGGAGGAACAAAATGACGACCCGCAGGGGTCTGTTTAGGTGCGAGATGTTGCAACTTAATGATCTCGGCCAGTAATGGAGAATGAATCCTGAGATTCGTATTAGCAATGATATTGCACTTCGGAACTATAGAAGAAAGAACTGGTTCAGGTACAGTAGAAGGTTCATATTGGCGAGATAATGCATCGGCTTTAGAGTTTTTAGAACCAGGTCTGTAAGTCAGTACATAATTGAAGTGAGTCAGGAATAAGGACCAACGAGCTTGTCTAGAGGATAAGCGCTTAGCCTCCCCAATATATGACAAGTTTTTGTGGTCTGTCAAAATCGTAATAGGGTGTAGGGTCCCCTCCAACAAATGTCTCCACTCCTTTAAGGCTTTAATGACTGCTAACAGTTCCCTGTCTCCGATGTCATATCTGCTCTCAGCCCCAGAAAGTTTCCTGGAAAAAAAACCACACGGGTGTAATGGTTTATCTACCGCTAATCTTTGTGACAGAACCGCACCTACTCCTGTCTCAGAGGCATCGACCTCGAGTAGAAACGGCAAAGTCGTATCAGGATGGACTAATATTGGAGCAGAAGCAAAAAGTTCTTTGAGCCTCTTGAAAGCAGCGAGAGCTTCAGGAGACCACGTCTTAGTTTCTGCCCCCTGTTTGGTCATATTGGTAATGGGCGCAATAATAGACGAGTAACCCTTAATGAAGCGCCTATAATAATTGGAGAAACCAATAAACCTCTGAATAGCCTTGAGTCCCTTAGGTAATGGCCAATCTAAAATAGACTGGAGTTTGTCAGGGTCCATCTTAAAACCTTCCCCAGAAATCACGTACCCAAGAAAATCTATCTGAGACTGATCAAAGCTGCATTTTTCCAATTTACAGTATAGACCATGTTGCAGAAGTTTCTGTAATACCGCTCTGACCTGTCTATGGTGAGTTTCAATCTCCCTAGAGTGTATCAGTATGTCGTCTAGGTAGACAATGACACAATCATGTTGAAACTCCCTAAGTACCTCATTAATCAGATCCTGAAATACTGCAGGAGCATTGCAAAGTCCAAACGGCATAACTGTGTATTCATAGTGACCGTACCGAGTATTGAACGCCGTCATCCACTCGTGTCCCTGCTGAACTCTCACCAAATTATATGCCCCTCTGAGATCTAACTTGGTGAAGATTTTGGAGCCCTTAAGACGATCAAATAACTCGGTAATAAGTGGAATAGGATAGGCATTTCTGACAGTTATTTTATTCAAGCCTCGGTAATCGATACAAGGTCTCAGCGTGCCATCCTTTTTCTTAACGAAAAAGAACCCAGCCCCGGCCGGGGAAGAAGACCTCCTAATGAATCCCTTTTCTAAATTCTCCCGAATATACTCCTCTAGAACCAAGTTTTCCTGAACAGACAAAGGATATACATGGCCCCTCGGAG
This sequence comes from Pelobates fuscus, assembly GCF_036172605.1. Classification (NCBI taxonomy): domain Eukaryota; kingdom Metazoa; phylum Chordata; class Amphibia; order Anura; family Pelobatidae; genus Pelobates; species Pelobates fuscus. The sequence goes on from NC_086327.1 coordinate 96,933,327, forward strand.
GCATAGTCCCAGGTAGAAGCTTAATTTTACAATCAAATGGCCTGTGTGGCGGCAAAGAATCGGCATTCTTCTTGTCAAATACTGCCTTTAAGTCTAGGTAAAGGTCTGGTATCTGTCTTTCTGTGGACTGAATAGGAGTCTCAGGTATGTTAACATTAGCTAATGGAGAAACCTTGCATAAACACCTATCCTGACAACCCTGGCCCCACGAGAGTATCTCCCCTAACTCCCAATCGATAATAGGGTTATGTTTCTTCAACCATGGGTACCCCAGAACTATGGGAACGGAAGGGGATGAAATGAGCAAAAGAGATAAATTCTCCACGTGTAGGATACCAACATTTAAACTAATGGGTATGGTTTCACGAAAGATAACAGGGTCTAGTAGTGGTCTACCATCTATGGCCTCAACGGCCAAGGGTGTCTCCCTTAGCTGGGATGGGAAATTGTTCTTAATAGCAAAGGCTTGGTCGATAAAATTCTCAGCAGCACCGGAATCTATCAATGCCATAGCCCTTACTACTTCCTTCTCCCAAGTTAAGGAAACTAGTAGCAGAAGCCTGTGATCTTTATAATTAGGAGTAGAGGACAAAATAGAAACACCCAAGGCTTGTCCTCTAGAGAGACTTAGGTGCGAGCGTTTCCCAGACGGTTAGGACAGTTCGAGAGTAAATGACCCTTGGCTCCACAATACATACACAAACCCTCTCTTCTCCTGTACTGTCTTTCCTCCTCAGAGAGGCGGGTATAACCTATCTGCATAGGTTCAGGAAGCAAAGATACCGTGGAGTCAGGACTTGGAAAAGCGGGGGCTAACCTAAAAGAAGGTCTCCGGTTCCTCTCTCGAGTGTTCTGTCTCTCTCTTAAACGTTCATCTATACGAGAGATGAACGAAATTAAATCTTCTAAATTCTCAGGGAGTTCTCTGGTAGCAACCTCATCAAGGATTACTTCAGATAGGCCATTCAAAAATACATCCATATACGCCTGCTCATTCCACTTGACTTCTGACGCCAGAGACCTGAACTCTAGTGCATAATCCACCAGTGTTCGGTTCTCCTGTCTCAGGCGCAACAGTAATCTGGCTGCATTAACCTTTCTACCTGGAGGATCAAATGTTCTTCTAAAAGCAGCTACAAATGCGTTATAGTTATACACTAATGGGTTATCGTTCTCCCATAGTGGGTTGGCCCATCTCAGAGCTTTCTCAATAAGTAGGGTGATAATAAATCCTACCTTTGCCCTATCTGTAGGATAAGAGCGGGGTTGCAATTCAAAGTGGATACTAATTTGGTTTAAAAAACCACGACACTTCTCAGGAGCCCCACCATAGCGTACTGGGGGGGTAATGCGAGAAGAAGCACCCACTGTGGCTACCTCTAGACCTAAACTGACAGGAGAAACAGGGGTATTACGTATCTCCTCTGGTGGGTTATTGGCATGAGATAATAGAGCCTGTAGCGCAAGCGCCATCTGATCCATTCTGTGATCCATGGCTTCAAACCTAGGATCAGGAGAAGCCAGCTGACTGTTTGTACTTGCAGGATCCATTGGCCCTGTCGTAATGTCAGGATCGGGACAGGGATCCAACACGCAGAGTACAAACAGTAGCCAGATACGTATACCGGACCTTAGAATGGCCGGACTAACGTAAGTAGTACAGTATAGAATGGTCAAAGACAAGCCGAGGTCGAGGGTAACAGAAGACAGGTAAGCGAGAGACAAGCCGAATCAAGGGTAACAGAGATAAGCAGAGTAAGGTAAACAAGCCGGGTCAAAACCAAAAGGGATAATAGAATACACAAGCACTGAGTGACTAGAACAAGCTAGAACCACGACAGGGCAATGAGCTAATGAAAGAAGCTCTGTTAAATACCCTGTTCAGAGCAGTAACCACACCTCCGAGACGTCCTGATTGGTCCTGCAGCAATTGACTGACAGGTCGATCCGGGGGAGTGTCCTGATTAGGACTTCCTGCCTAGATGGTGTAAAAGGCAGTCACTCCCTCGCGGCCGGCCTTGCATGACCGGATAGACCGCGGGGAAGGGAGTAATCAGACCGTCTGGATGGTGGAACAGCTAAGTCTCTACCTCTTTTGGAGGTAGAGACCACAGGTACCCTGACCCAAGTCTACCGTTATAATTTTCTTTGTAATGCTCATCACATGTGATAAAGGTATTAAACCTCTCATTATATCCCCCTAGGAACCAACCCAGCTAACCCCCCCCCCCGCACCCCCTTTGTCCCTACTGTAGAACCACTAACGTTCTTACCCTACTAAGTAAGGCGGATCCTTCCTCTCTAACACGTACCCAGTACGCTAATCTTGATTGAGCCCTCTGGTATCTGAGGCATCTAAAGCTCCCTGCCTTGTACACTCGTAGATATTTTACATACTCACAGCAGGAGCTGTAATTTCAGAAACTACCGGTTTACTCGAAACTTTTAGTAGTTAAGTATTATATTAAAACAGTGCCACATTACCAATGCCACTAATTGTTAAACTATGTTGACTTTCTTATGCTGTCGTGACAATACAAGCTCTTCTGTATTACTCAAGCACTGCTAAAACTTACCATATATTTTGACGTAACTTTTTCAGAATTAGCCTGTTTTATTATTTGAAAATGTGCTGTCTATCGCATGCCATGTTAATCCATATGTTTCTCATCCACTTGCTAATGCTGTTGTGGCATCGCAAGATAATGTTATACTTATTTCTGTGCACAAGAAAAATAAAGAATTTAAAAAAAAAAAAAAGACCAGCGAAAGGGAGATTATGACAGATACTTACGGCAGAGAGAATGCTGGTGGATCTTTAAACTTAAGACCCTTTTTCCAAGATCTCTAAATGAGAGTTTCTCGTTCACCCCATTTATTCAAATTCTAAGCTATAGTAAGCATCTCTTGTTTGAATATTCATTCTAACTCAATTTTTTGAGTCTCCTGCTCATGCCAGATTTTCATTATAAAAGTTTGACTTTTTGTTAGTCCACTGATTTTAGTTTTCATATCAACAAATTGAGTCCATCAATAAAATTTGGGGTAATTTCTATTTATTAGTTGCATATATTGGACTAAACTATACAATATGAGGTAGAATTGACATTTGAATAGATAGTAGTTATGGTCCACAATTGCTTAGATAGTAGTTATGGTCCACAATTGTTTAGTTGATCTTCCCCTGTTTTTTCCATCATAATGAGGAAAACATTACAACTGTGCCTACCATACTATAGAGGTTCCTTTTCACCCAATATATATTAAATACTCTCTATTTATGTAAAAAAATAATATAGTAAACTTGTTCTTCTTTAATAATTTTTAATTACCTAGTGGTACATGTGACAACATTTTGGGTGATTTTTATTTACTATTTGCATATATTGGACTAAACTATACAATATGAGGTAGAATTAACCTTTGAATAGTTAGTATTTATGCTTCACAACTTTTTAGATAGTAGTTATGGTCCATAATTGTTTAGTTGATCTTCCTCTCGCCATTATAATGAGGAAAACACTACTAATGTTAAAAATAACTTTATACAAAAAAAAATGACTGATATAAAGTAGGACAACTGTATCATATTATATATAATATATAAAATGTGTTTTGCAGTTCGGTGAATTCTATGATATCATGACCTTTGAGCAACTGATATAAGTTTGTGATGCCATATCAATGAGCAACTGATATAAGTTTGTGATGCCATATCAATGCCAAATATTGCAGTTGAAGTAGGGAATGAATAAAGGTAGAGCTATTATTGGGAGAGTGGGTGATATCTTTCCCCGCAGACCCTATGAGGGTTATGTATTTTAGTACCCTTGTTCGTGAATAGGTATGGTAGTTTTGATTTGGCTTGTTTTTGGCACAACAGTGCTGCTAAGCTTTTGCCTACCTTGTTTCTTTGTGAATATGTCTTTTGTTTTAGGTTTTGTAGCATAACTGTGGTTTTTGCCAGGGTTAAGTTGTTGATGTGCACTCTGGTGTCTTTTATAATCTGAGCTTGTTAAGCCGTAGGATGTATAAAATGGGCATTAGTTGCGTCCCTCAGTGTGCACAGCAGGGTGAGATATTCCATTTGTGCTTTCTTTTTAGGAAAGAAGCATGAGTAATTACTAGGCCTCAAATAACTGGCTTATGAGCTTGCCATAGGGTGAAAGACGTGGTGTCAGGCATATTGTTGAATGTAAAGTATGTTTGAATGTGATCAGAGAGTCGTTGTGTGAATTCCTAATCATGTAAAAGTGTGTAATTAAGCCGCCAGGGTGGTTTTCCTCTACGTTGATAATTATCTTTACGTTTTAGGGTGATTGGTGCATGGTCGGACCATACTGCATCACCTATGGCGCATTCTGTAATGTTTTGGTAGTGGGGCCCAGACACTAACATTAAATCTATCGTAAAGTATATTTTGTGTACCATGGAGTGGTAGGAGAAGTCTCTGGTAGTTGGATGGCATGTCCACCATGTGCAGGGGAGGGCTGGAAGCCTTAGGCCTGGGGGGCAACTCCAGTCAAGTGGCTCACTGTACCAAGAGGAGAATAAAACACCTTTCCCATGTGAAAGAGGGGGCAGTCACCTAAACAGACACACTCACTGACAGGCGCACACACACTTGGTGATTTGACACACACTAACAAACACACACTCACTGAGAGGCGCACACACACACACACACACACACACACACACACACACACACACAGGCAGACTGACTCACACAGACATACATACTGACACATACACAGACATACTGGCTGACACACACACACAGACAAACTGGCACACACACAGAGACATATTTGCACACAGACAGACATATTGACACACACACAGACAGACATACTGGCACACACACAGACAGACATACTGATACACACACACACAAATGTTACACTTTTAAAGCCAGTAGACAGGGGCTGAGTAAGGGGACAGGGCTGTAGTGGGGGTATGAACTGTAATTGGGGGGGGGGGGGGCTAGGAAATGTAGTGGGGGATAGGGGCTGAAGTATGTTGATGGCTCCAATTTGGGAAAGGGGCTGTGTGTGGGTGATATGGGTTGCTATTGGGTTAGATCTGCTGTAGTGGGGATGTTATGGAGGCTGTGGTTGGGGGGTATGGGGATGAGGAAGGGGGACAGGATCTGAGAGGGGGGACAGGAGCTGAGGGGGGATAGGAGCTGGGGGGGCAGGGTCTGAGGGTCTGAGGAAGGGGATCATGGAATGAGAAGGGGGACATGGGCTGAGAAAAGGGACAGGGGCATAAAAGGGGATAGGGGATAAAAAACTAAAGTGTATTCCCCCCTCTCTGAGTCTTACCTTAGAGCGGTGGGCAGGAGCCAGCAGCCAGCAGCCAACAGCAGTCAGTGGAGTCAGTCGGCTTCTACTGATGATGTCGGGGGCAGAGGGGGTGACTTCCTTTGCTCTTCTCCCAGACTTCCCAGCGGTCCTGGGAGAAGAGCAGTGAAAGTCATGCCCCCTCCTCCTGACATCATCAGGAGAGGCCAGCCAACTTCACTGGCTTCAGGCTGCAGGGAGACAGGTAAGTTGAAATATTTGAGTCTCAGCCAGAGGCATGGATGTGGACAGCCCTGGATTTAGGGCAGCCTAGGGTTGACTCTGGGCTCCAATGTGGCTTATGAGATGAGACTCAGAACTCGATTTGGTTTCGTCTTAAACAGCGTTCATTTTATGTGACAAAATATAGCCAAGTTAGCAGGATTGTTTCAGGCATTTTTGCCATTGGCAATATTAGGGAGGAATATTCTCAATCTTCCTGATAAAGGTAACTTTGGTGCTATTATTGTATAGCACTTGATTTTTTAGACAACAAAATAGAAATATAATTTGAAAATTGATAATATTGCCAGTAGAGACCTCCCCATCGCCACCCAGCCACCCCTTGTGCCTAATTGCCTGAGAGTTAATGGTTAATTGTGTGTCATATTGTGATACCATATGTTCCTGCCGGTTTGCTATTGTGGACATATCAATTATACTTAGCTTACCGGTTACAATGGTAGTAGTAAGCAGCCTGGTAGTTAAGTCAGCCTAGTGTGGTAACTTTGAGGTCAGTGTAAATTTCAATCGAGGTAGCATCTGGTATCAATGTATGATAAGGTTACTCTGTGTTTACATCTGCTGACCATATTTTGATCAAATTTATGTCAAGTCATACAAACTAATTAATAGACCAGTGCAAACGTTTATTTTGGATGGTTTGACCGAATCAAATAAATTTTTATCCACACCTGGACAAATCAGTAGTCCATAATATACCTGTCTTATTCAAAGAATAATACTCCACATTATTAATTCATGTATCAAACTGCCACTACTCCTGGGTGGCAGCAATACCTATGGTACACATCAGCCCCAATACAAATTGCGCTGATGTGTACTACAGTCATTGCTGCCACCCAGGAGTAGTGGAAGTTTGAGCGTATGACTTAATTTTTAATATTTGCATTTGGTTTTAGATTACACAGGCATGTTACAGTGCTGCCGCCCACCCCATGTGTTCCCTATCAAAAGTTAATACGTGTGTAGGGGTTTAGAAAAGTACCCCTCTCTGTCTCATTAACGATTTTACATTTTAGTTAAAAGAAGCAAGGTGAATTATTCATGTAGGACTCACCTATGAAGCTTACCTTGACATGGCAGATGAGCTTACCCATTAATGGCCATTGGAGTGAAACTAAAAACCTTGAGTTGCTTAAATGTGAGGAGGGATCTGGGGTAGTGCGCAAGTAACTTTTTCTTTGTTTTTTATTGTGTGTATTGGGGCTGATGTATACTATAAACAATCCAATACAAGTGAGCGCTAAGAAAATATGTACTGCAACACAGTGGCGTACTAAGGGGCTTTGGGGGGGTTCGCCCCGGGTGCCACTCAGTAGGGGGGTGCCAGGCTCTGTACCTCCTGTTCTCCCGCAGCTCCGGCAGACCAACGCTCAGTTTGTGAGTCAGACCACAAGGAGGGGATTCCCAGCCTGTGCTCTGACTCACACACTGAGCTGCAGGGAGGCTATTTCGGACTGTACCAGCAGGGGGCGCAGAGCCAGGTTGTCCGCCTTCTGGTGACGTTTCTGTGACGCCTTTCGCCCGCCTGTCTGGGCTTCCTCCTCCGACGTCAGTATTCACTAGCTCCTCCTCTTATACAACTCAATCCTTCCCCTTACTGTCATCACCAATCTGAGGATTATATCTCAGGGTATATCCCCTAGGGTTACAGAAAGTTATCCACTAGTCATTAAAGGGATCTCGTCACATTTGCACATGACTGTGTCCTGAAGCTTCCTAAGGGAGAGAAAATAAACTCCCTTAAGGCAGGGTGTAACAATACCCAGGTAAGGGAAAAAAGAAAATTGGAAATTGCTAGAAATGTCCCTAAAGAAAATATGCCCTACAGGGGATAGAACAGTAACCAAATGACTAAGAGCTGGAGGAGTAGGAAGGAGTACTTATATCTTTATTTTAATTAGGTGCCTGTCTAATTGGAAATGGGAGGAGCTACCCATTGATGGCCAGAAAAAAATAAATTAAATATATATATATATATATATATATATATATATATATACTGATCAGCCATGTAGACATATCCTGTTCCCATTTGACATGTGTGTCTTGATTGAGCATATGTAAAGAAGTAAGAAAAGACACAGACAGGAACTAAAATTTGGTGAGTATTGGGGACTTCATAAATGATATTGCAAATAAATTTAAAACAAGGTTCATATATCAGTTCTTATTCAGATGCTGTATTGTGGTAATCTTTATGTACACAATGTGAGATTACTAATAGTGAAATTGACAAGACATGATTTGGTGTTAATAAGAGAAAAGAAAAGATCACAAATGTTATGAATTTAGTCTGTACTTACAATGCATAGATTTGTAAACAAGATGTACCTCAAGACAATTTTGAAACAGCAGATAAAGAAGTAGATTTTAATATGTTAGCAGACGACAAATAAGATTTAAATGAAAAGTGTCAATAAACAACGTATGTAATGGGGATGCAGCTGTGAATCTACAGAGAAAAAAATGGTATAGTGTAATAGTTATAAAGATCTCTGTGGATTAACAGCTGCATCCTCCATCACATACGTTGTATATTGGCTCTTTAAAGATAGATATTATCTGGGAACCTGTTGAGGAAGTTGTGTATTTGAAAGAGTTTTTTGTGCTTTTCTATATCATACACTTTAGTGGTGAGGAAGTGGGATACTTATATATAAAATTAAAAGTGAAACAGTGTAACAAAGAGTACATGATGTAATTGTGAGAGATTGTCAAAAACAGCCTGTGATGTGGAGGAGGCTGATTTCAAAAATTCTCTTTTTTGCCAGCTAAGAAATTAAGTAAAGCAATTGTGTGTGAATACAAGAAAACAGCAGGCACATAATTTCCTCACAGAACCAATTGATATTGAAAATATATGAAAATATATATAATCTCCCTTGCCACGTCTGATCGGTAGACAGGCGCCCGCCGGGGGGTCCATAAGGAGGCCCCCCCCCCATGACAGGGAGAGCACTGGGGCACTTGGGGGCGGCATTTTTTTGCCACCCCCTGGTTAGTGCCGGCAGGGGGAACGGTGTTCCTGCTGTGAAAAAAGTGCATAAATGCTGTTCCCACGCATTTCTGCAGGACTCGAGCCCTGTGTACTGGGATAACAAATCCAATCTCTGGGGCCCCACCTTGCAACTTGCAGGACTAAAGGATTCTGCTGCTAATGCCTGATGGGATTTTGAGTTAATGCCTCAAAGCATCAGAGCTGTTTTGGCAGCACAAGGGGTTTTTGATGTTATGGCTGATCAGTACATGAGTAAAATTAGCTATGCAAAATGTAAATCTCGTTTGACCCAAACTCCAGGTGTACATTTTTTTTTTAAATTTGTACTTTATTAGTTTTTTTCATGTCATAAACATAAGGGGAAGGGGGGGAGGGGGTACAGAAAGAAGACAGGTGATGGGGGGGAGTAGGGGGGGGAATATAGTCACGATACAATGATGTACATGTTTTCCAATGAAGTAGATTTAACAAGCGATTACATCTAGGTACATTAATTCAGTGTTACACCGCAGTTAGATTAATTACATTTCCAAACAACATTTTACTAAACCTGCTTGCTAGGCCTGGTTCCTGATTCTAGCCTGACTCCTCACTTCTAACTACCTGCTGCCTACCTTATCAGCCCACTAGACCAAATCTGACCAAATGTGATCTGCATGGGGTTTATGGGTTGGTCGTTCTCCAAGCACGCCACTGGTCCCACGCACCGCTCAGGCGGTTTGCTCCAGAGCGCGCCCTAGAGAAATTCGTCTCATAGACCGCTTGGTTATCTATTTCTTGGAGAAGGTGTGGTATGCTTGGGGCTCCCGTGGTCTTCCATGATCTTGCTATCTGTTTTTGTGCTGTTAATAGTACATGATATATCAGTTTCCTCGATTGTGTAGGTATATCTTTGGGGACCCCCAGCAGCAAAAAGGTCATGGGATCAAGGGGTAAGTTACTGTTTGTAACTGCAGTAATGATCTTTTGGATATCTATCCAATATCTAATTAAGCGTGGGCATCTCCACCAAATGTGGAGGACCGAGCCAATGTCTTGTTTGCATCTCCAACACGTCGGGGATGTGTGAGGATATAATTTGTGTAAGCGTGTTGGCACCATATACCACCTATACATCATTTTTTTATGCTGCTCCATAAGAGGGGCAGACTTGATCAGTTTCCTGGGGGAGTATGCGATTTCCTTCCATTGGTGTGCAGTAATAGGGGTCAGGAGGTCCAGCTCCCATTGATTTGCCTGTGCTGAGCCAGCAAGAGTGGTTTGAACCTTGGGGGGAATTGACCTGCGATCCCTATTTGTTCCCATACTGATAGTACCCTGTGTCTAGTGGGAGTTACTCCACTAGACTTGTTACTTTTGTGCAAGAAGGACTTAAGTTGTATGTAGGAGTATTGTGACGTGCGTGGGATGTCATACTCTTTGCTAAGATACTCAAAACTCATTAGTTCACCTGAATCAAATACTTGAGCTAAGCAATAGACACCTTTCTCAATCCATGGTTTAGCATGAAACGTTGGGATGCAGTATGTTATGGCGTCAATAGGAGTTGCCATAGAAAGGGGGTCAGCAGTCTCAAGTTTTACGCGTTGCGCATCCCAGATTTGTAGCGCTAATCGTAATTGCAGAGGCATTAACTGGGTATTGGGTTATTTTTATGTAACCATATCAGGTTAGTGGCCAAGTTTTATAGAGTCACCCATTGTGGCCGGGTTCCCTTCACCATGTGTGTCAATAGCGGCGTCAGAGTCGCGGCTTGGTAGTAGAACTTTACGTTTGGAAATGCCATGCCATGCCACCGTGGCTCACTGGAGCCATCAGCAGTTTGCTAGAAATCCTTGCCTGACCCGTCCCCCAGACAAACTGAAGTAGTTTAGATTGTATGAGTTTAAAGTAGGATTGTGGGGCCCTCAGGGGGAGGTTCCTGAACACGTATTGTAGCTTCGGTAATACGGACATCTTAATAGCAACAATGCGTTCTGTCCAAGTAAGGAACAGCTTCCCCCAACCCCGCATCATAGACACGCATTCATTCCACACTCTAGTGTAGTTCATAGGGAACATTTCAGAGGCTTTCTTAGTGAATGTCAGACCTAAGTATTTAATATCGTTTTTCCTCCATTCGAATTGGTAGGTTTTATGCAATTGTGCCAGTATCTGCGGATCTAAGCGTAGCCCTAGTGCTTGTGTTTTGGAGGTGTTCAAAGAGTAATAGGAGAGTTCCCCATAGTCTTTGATGAGTTGCATTATGTGTGGTAGAGATTTATCGGGTTGGCAGACATACAATAGGATATCGTCTGCAAACGCACCGACTTTAACTTGATGTCCGTGCCAGTCCATACCCATTATATGCGGACGTGTTCTAATCGCTACAAGTAGTGGCTCTAGTGCCAGTACATACAGCACGGGTGACAGGGGGCATCCCTGTCTGGTGCCATTTGTAATTGTAAATGTGTCAGATTTAAATCCCGCCTGCATGACCTGGGCCCTAGGATGGGAGTACAAAGCAAACATTTGTTGGACGAATTGTTGTGGGAATCCGAATGTCAATAAGACCTGCTGAAGGAAGACCAGCTCAGGCGGTCAAATGCTTTTTCTGCGTCTAGAGCCAGTAGCAACCCACCTGGGCCGGTCCCCCTCAGTTTCTCCATTAGTAGGGATAGTTTTCGGGTGTTGTCAAGTCTCTGTCTCCCCAGTACAAACCTGGTCTGGTCGTCACCAATGAGTGAGGGTGGTATCGTGCTCAGCCTAGTGGCCAAGATTTTTGTGTATAATTTAGCATCTGTGTTCAACAGGGAAATAGGTCGGAAGTTCTTACATTGGTCTGGGGGTTTCCCTGGTTTTGGCAGAGTAACAATCGTCGCCAGTAACATCTCCGGTGGAAGTTCCCCTTTGGCTGTGGCTGCTTGGAACACTCGGACAAGTCTAGGACCCAAGACTTCAGCAAATGTTTTATAATACGAGTTGGGTAGACCGTCTGCCCCTGGTGACTTCCCTGAAGGAAGGAGTTTTATTGTGCGTAATACTTCTGGTAGGGTGATGGGTTGAAGTAATGAGTCCAAGTGGGACTGATGTAGTCTAGGGAGGGGGAGTCGGGCCAGGAATCTCTTGATATTTCCCTCTTGTATGGGAGGGGTGTCAGGTTTGTCTCCCAGGTTATACAACCCCGAATAATATTTTGCAAATTCCTGGGTAATGTCCTCTGGGTTTTGTATTTTGTGGCCGTCTGGGCCTTGTAAGTATGCTACTTTAGCTGCGGACAGTTTCTCTCTGAGCCTAGCAGCTAGTTGTTTTGTGGCTTTCCCCCTATGGTGATATTGGGTCGCTTTTAGCTTCTGTAGGAAGTAGGAGGTTTTGGCCGCTTGCAGTTCTGCGAGTTTGTCTGTTGTAGTTTGGATTTGTCTTGCTAAGCTTTGTGAGGGGGCTTGTTTATTTTGGGCTGTTAAGGTCGCCAGTTGTTTTTGGCAGTCTAATGTAGTCATTTGCCTGTTTTTTTTAAGATATGAGGAGTGTCTAATAAACAGTCCTCTTACTACAGCTTTGTGGGCCGACCATACTATATCGTCCGGAGTCCCTCCCTCAGAGTTTGTCTGGAAGTAATATGAAAGTTCAGCTGTTATTTGGTCCACAAATGTCTTATCTTATAATAAGGATTCATTTAGTCTCCAGTTCCCTCTCCCCTTGAACTGGAACCTATCATACAGTTCAAGAAATACCGGGCTATGGTCCGACCAGGTGATGTTGCCCATGACACACCCTGATACCTGTGCCAGTGTGGATTGGTCCACATAAAAGGTGTCTATGCGGGTGTAGGTGTTATGCACCTTGGAGTGGAAGGAGTAATCTCGTTCTTTTGGATGGAGTACTCTCCAACTATCATATAGGTTATGGAGCATGAGTAGTCTAGATAGTTTTTACTCATGGATATTGTACTTGTTCGTCTGGTCCCTGTGGGGGTTGCAGTCATATCTATGTCTGGTGAGGTTATAAAGTTAAAGTCCCCGCATAATGTCAATCCTCCCTGCTTCAGTTTGTCTATCTCATGGAGTATGTGTCGCAGGAATTTTTCCTGTCCCGTGTTGGGGAAGTACACCAAGGCTAACGTGTATTGAACATTATTGAAAAGACCCACTAAAATAATGTACCTCCCCTGGGTGTCCACAGAGAGGGCTTGTTCTTGAAATGCTATGTCTTTATGTATCAGGATAGAGACCCCTTTCGTCTTGTTGTCAGAGAGGGCATGGTATTGTGCAGGGTATAGTTTAGTGAACACAGCAGGAGTTCGGGCTTTCGTGAAATGTGTTTCCTGTATACACGCTATGTCTATCCCGTCTTTCTTAAGGTCTTGTAGTAACAGCCTGCGTTTGCCGGGGGAATTTAGGCCTTTTACATTATACGTTAGTATCTTAACCATTAGAACCCAGGGGGGTGAGGGATGCTATCAGTTTGGACAGTAGTCCAGCAGGAACTATCGGTCTGTTACCAGATTGCGGCATCCAACTTTTAGGGTTGTACTGCCGTTTCAGAGTTTTAGGTTTGTGACTAAAAAGAAGAAGGGTAGGGCTGTGAGTAGGGTGGGACGGGGTCGTAGGGACAGGTGGGTGACACACCCAAGTCGGCTCCACCAAATAGAGCCTTGATACTCTGCCTAGCAGGTAGGCACGTCTAACGGGGTAGTGGTGGTGAAGTCTGTATTCATGTTGGACTTCCACCGTGAAACCTTAGGAGCATTTGTAACATAAAGATTAACCATACCAATAGGGTACTAAATTAGAAGAAAAAACAACGTTAACATATTTCAACAATTGAGTAAGCGTATCCTCACTGTCTAACATTATCCTATGGAGCAAAGCTTACATAATGGTGCATGGCCCCATGAGTATGGGGATTGGATTATTCATTGGGCAGTGGCATAGTCTAGCCAGCATTTGCTGCCGCTTATAATGAGGCCTAGTCTGCAACATAAGACAATTACATTCTAAGTGCACCTATAATTATTCTGAGGTAAAGTCCTAGTAACTAGTATTGCACCATAGTGTTAGAATAGTTACGCATTCTCCAGGAGGGTAATAGTCCTTCATTTGGCGGTCCATTCAGGCGACAACCTGGGCACTCCCGTCTGCTTGGTCAATTCTGGTAGTGTCAGGATTTACGCCTTGACCTCCAGACTGCCAGACGGGGTCGCCCTTTTATTGCCCGAAGAGGGATTTGAACCTGTATGCTTGGCAGTTCTGAACCTGCTCTTTAACATCTGAGCCATTTCAGGACTTGGGATAACTCCTGTTTTCTCTTGTATTGCCTGCAGCACTAAGGGGCTGGACTTCACCTGGCTCAGACCTGTCTATCACTCTCCAGCTGAACCTGATATACTAATCATCAAGGTATAAGACACTGCTCCTCCCTAAGGGCAGTGTCAGTTCAATGACTCTGGTTAGAGAGTTGCTACTCCACGTACTAAGTATTCGCCTGACCTTGGATTGTGACTCGTATCTCCTGAATTCTGGCATCCTTTGACCTTGGCTTGTTACTCGTATCCCCTGATTTCCGGCACCCTCTGACCATTGGCTTACCTACGACTACTCTCCTGGATTTCCTTGTCTGTACTGCGACTACAAGCATTTACCTGCACAGCCCCCGTGCACAGATTCACAGGCCAGGTGAGTTCTACCTTGACCACCTTGGCCTGTGTCTAAATGCAAGGGTGAGCTTTTATCTCTGCATGTTGGACTCCCAGCAAGGTAAGCCTGACAGGTAGCCCCCAGTCTTTCAGTTTCTGGGCGCCCTGAGTCAGAGTCGTGATGGAGTGTATCGCATCTTGATGGGAGATCAGAAGCTTAGCCGGGAATCCCCAACGGTAATTTAGGCCGTGCTCGCGTAGGGTAGAAGTAATCGGCGCCATCATTTTCCTGAACTGCAGCGTGTTGGCGGATAGGTCCGCAAATATTTTGATGGAGCTATATTCTTTTGGCATGTTAGAGTTTCTGCTGACTCTCATGATCTTATCTTTCGCGTGGAAAAAATGTATTCTGGCGATTATATCTCTGACCGCGTATTGCGGCAGATGTTTCGGCCTGCGCAGCCTATGAGCTCTATCAATTAACAGCTGGTCTGGATGTATTTCTGGTACCAGGCTCTGGAACATAGTTGAGAGATAGTTATGCAATTCAGCATTTGTGATGGTCTCTGGTATTCCCCTGAACCGGAGATTGTTCCTCCTCGCTCTGTCCTCCATGTCAGCTAACTTTAACCTGTGTGCTTCCAGTGTGGCTTCAAATTCTTGGAATTTATCAGCTAAACTGTTGTGTGCTTCAGCATACTCGTCCATCTTGGACTCCATTTGGGCTGTACGGTTCCCAATGTCCTGTATGTCTTTTTGCAGGTCTGCTGTCATGGTCTTTATTTGCAGCTGCAGATTTCTCTGTATGGTGTTAGAGAACTCTGCCATCAGTTCTCTTATGCCTCTCATCGTTGGAGGTTGATCGTTTGTGCTGTTTGTGGGAGATGAAGGGGGTGAGAGGGAGTTTTCCCGCGGTTTCGGGACGCCGCCATCTTGCGCAGGCTCAGCATCCTCGTGATGTTTAGAGGCCGCGTTTTTTGCCCCGAAAAATGAGGCTTTATCCGCTTTCCCGGATTTGGTTTTGGGGCGCTGGGACATAATGCTTGTTTCCCCTTTGTATACTTGCTGTTTTGCTCGTTATACCGATTATAGTGGCTCCGTTTCAGTTTTGGTGCTGGGAGCTGCTCCTACATGCGACCGATCAGCTCCAGCGCTAGGCCACGCCCCCCCAGGTGTACATTTTTAATCACAGATTTATAGAAAACAATGCTACACAAAAGGTTGAATAAATCTGTGGGTGTTTGTTAAAAGGAAAAAATGTGATAACCAATGTACGTTACTTAATCTATACTATATGTAGGAGATTCCATTAATCATTTTTTTCTTGTAGAGGTTTTCTATTTATTTTTAATCAGTTGCTTCTAACATGATAAATGGCAATTCAATAGAATAACCTGAAATCTCTCCAACATTTAGGATTTTAGTGATTCTTCTCGTTCTTTAGAGAAAACATATTACATGAGAAGATATGTTCATTAGTACTCAATTTAGGCAAATTATTAATGAAATGTCAATACAGAAGAAACTAAATTAACTAAACATTCCAATTGCTTGTGTTGGATTGTTTCTTAAAATGTTTAGATTACTGCTCCCCCCCCCCCCCCCACCCTACATTTTTCATTGGATTGACCACAATAAATTTAACTCACCTGAATTCCAACTTCCAACTTCATTAGAGTCTCTACACTGCAGTTTCGATCCTCCACCTGTGAAGTCATCCTGTGTCCAATAACATGCTTCTCATTACCAACACACCAACAGCAATGCCTCTCTTATGGAAGCATTGAAACCATTACTAATTCATGACAAGCATTCACTTTTGCCTTGAATTGAAGTTCAAAGCGAATTGATCAGGAAACAAGTCAGTAAGTTGCTGACTAAGGGTATTTTTAAAAATAGAAAAAGAAAATGAAAATCTGTGCTATGTGAAATCTTAATGTGTCTAGTTCTTCCTACCTATTGTATATGTATTATGTCTAGTTTCTCCCATTGGCTTGACCAAACAAACATATGTATTATTTCACACTAGCAATCAAAAATCTGACAGCTTATTGGCTGATATACTTAAAAAAGAGAATCTTTGATTTTTGTGATTGAATTCCATAACTCCCTCAGCCTGTGTGTAATGTAAATTGTATATTCTACCATAAAAACTAAAATTAAGTTCAAGCATTTCATTTTAACATTGAACTGATTTTTGTATAAACAAGGCTGATCTTTTTTCAGTGCTTTTTTTTAGCATAGATTTTTTTGTTAACACATCGGATAGTCATTAGACTGCATGACCTTGTGTCCGTATGTTATGATCCTCAATTATGATTTACATTACTTTTTATTTACATGTATTCTAAAAAAAAGTTAAGTTTAAACAACTTTTGGATTTTTTTTATTATTTTTTTTATGAATTAAGTATTTTATGTTAGATGTATGAAACAACATTTCATTTAAATTATGCTTTAATCCAGATTATTTGGAGCATATTTACAGTGATCCTGTCCCTAAATATTGAAAATTTGTGATTAAGAATTTTATATTGTTTTAATTCTTACCCAAATAGAATTTGATTTGTTTGAAAAACAGCTGGCTACCCATGATATCATACTTCTGACTTTAAGAATTTAACCCCCATCCACTTGATTTACTTAAATTTATGACTGTTATGTCCATTGTGTAAGATAGGTAACAGTTATGCTGATTATTTTATCCCTCAATATTATTATTATTATTATTTATAAAGCGCCAACAAATTCCATAGCGCTGTACAATGGGTGGACTAACAGACACGTATTTGTAACGAGACAAGTTTGACGCACAGGAACAGAGGGACTAAGGGTCCTGCTCAATGAGCTTACATGCTAGAAGGAGTGGGGTATAGTGACCCAAAAGTTAAGAGTAAGGTAGAAAAGCAGGTTGCTAGGATATTCTGTAGGTTTATTTATAAATCCTTGCATATTGTACTTTGCTTCATAAATTCTTTTTTTGTTCTCCTTCCCTTCCAATGTGTAATGTTTTCTTTTTGACTCCAAAAGAACTGCAATGCATGATGTCATGACCCTCTGAGTAAGGTCATCAGAAAGCTGACAACTCAGCTGGTAAAAGCCTGGCAGTATAATAGAACGTATAGTAAACATCAGTCTGGTGAAAACCAATTTCAGATTCTGCACAGAATATTTATTTATTTTTTATTTATTGCATGTTCATGTTTTTAATTACATTTTTGTAATGCAAATATATATTAAATCCAGGCTGGCATGCCCATTTAATTGTAAACTTAACTTTAAATACGGACTGGACAGATCACTGGACAGGTCTATCAGGGTTGTTTACTAAAGTGAGAATTTAAAATGTAAGGTCAAAATAGCCAAACCATAAATATTTTCTATGTCATCTATACTTTCAGTTTGGCTGCTTTGGCCTCGAATTTGAAATTCACTTTAAATTCTCATTTTAGTAAATAACTCTGTATATGTTTTTCTTGTGTATTTTATTCAATATGTGACCTCTGGAACTCTTGTAAATCTTCACTGCAACTTAGACTGACCAAATCATTCTTTCAATAGAGTACCAGATATTATTTTTTCATTTCCTACCTGCAAGATTTCTTGTCTTACCGTGTTTTAATGGTTTTTGAAGCTATGTCAATATTGTTTGTTCTTTGTATTTTCTGTCCGTGTACCAATCTCGAACCTTAAATGCACTAGCTATGTACAATTGTGATAAATCAGTAAATACACAAATATAAAATTGACTTTTTGATTGTAAAAATAAAATCAAAACAAGTTTTAGTTTGCTGTAATTATTATCACCATTTATATAGTGCCAACAGATTCCGTAGTGCGTTACAATATTATTAGAGGGGGGATTTAACTATAAATAGGACAATTACAAGAAAACTTACATGAATGATAGGTTGAAGAGGGCTCTGCTCAAACAAGCTTATAGGAAGTTGGGTATAAAACACATTAGGACAGGAAATAGCAATCAAATAAGGTGGGAGTGAAGCAGAGCTGGAGGAGAGAGTAGAGTGCTACCCTTTAGGAGAGAGCAAGAGACAGATATGTGAGGTAGAGGTTAGTCTGGGAGGCCACAAGCTTTCCTAAAGAGATGGGTTTTAAGACACTTCTTAAATGATTGAAGACTAGGGGAGAGTCTGATGGCGGTAGGCAGGCTATTCCATAGGAAGGGAGCCACCCGCAAGAAGTCCTGCAAGCGCGAGTTGGCCGTATGGGTGCGAGCAGCGTACAGGAGAAGGTCACGGCCAGAGCGGAGAGACCGAGAAGGGGCATATCTGTTATAATGTGCCTTTCCAACTAAAGTTCCTAGTTAACCCCTTAAGGATGCATGAAAGACCCAGTCCGTCATGCTGGGGAACCACTTAACGACACATGACGAACAGGGTCTGTTATGTGCTAAAGTTAAACCCCAGATCGCTGTAGTGTCGGTGATCGCGGGGTTAACGCTGTTGCTGGGTGCCTCCGGGTCAGTGGCAGACCAGCAACAGACAATTATGATGTCATAACCCACGTGATCGCTGTGACAGCCATTCACAGTGGTCACAATGCAGCTGGAATATCAGATCCGCCTCCCTCCACCTCTGTTGGGTTTGTGAAGTGGAGAGAGAGAGAGAGACAGATCATTGTTACATTGTGTCCCTGAAAAGAATGAATTGTCTGAAGAAGTTCCAAATCCCCTTTACCCTGTTTTTTTTAAAAAAAATAAAAAAATAACCATTTCTCTGCTGATTGATCACTGCCAGCAGTTATCAAAATACAGATCACAGTACTCTTCTGTGATCTAGTTTTTTTTTTTTTTTTTACCCTCAGCGGTTAAATTTGATTTTTTTAGTAACCCTAAGGGGTTAAATTTTTATATTTTATTTTATCAATTTGTGATTTAGTTGGTTGGGGTGGGTGGAATTTAGTTGGAATTGGGGAATTTAGTGATAAGCTAGTTAGGGGTGAAAAGTAAAAAAAAAAAGTAAAACAAATTAAAGTTCAGTTATTTAGTTAAAGTTTATTATCATAGTACACAATGTTTAGGAAGTATAGAGAAGAGGAGGCTTATGCTCTGTTAGCGGCTGACTCAGAGGCGACAGACACTGCCTCATAGAGTGACGCAGGGGACAGGGACCATGTGCCAGATACTGCATGACCATCAGGAGAAATCGCTGATTCCCCTGATGTTGAACATGGCGCAGATGACTGGGTACCCCCTAATAATTTTTCACAAGACATTCCAGAGTTCACTGCCAATCCTGGCATACAGGCTGACCTGTCTGGCTATAAGGCGCTGGATTGTATGCAGCTGTTCTTGGGGGATGATATTTTTGGGGAGATAGTCACCCAGACTAATCTGTACGCGGAGTAGTATGTGGCACAAAATGAAGAGTCTCTCATCACCAGGAAAGATGATCCCAGACAATGAGTAGGCCCAGCTATGAAGACATACTGCGATTTATGCACTTTGGTGATAATACGATATGCCCCCCAAAAGGTCATCCGCAGTATGATCTTCTATATAAAATAAGCCCTCTAATTGCCCACTTTAACAAAATATTTTCCACTATTTATACCCCCAAAAACATATTTCTATTGACGAATACCTCATGAAGTTTAAGGGAAGACCGGGGCTTAAACAGTACATCCCATCCAAAAGATCCCGAAATAGAATCAAGTTTTATAAGTTGTGTGAAAGTGGAAATGTGTACACCTTCTGTGTATACGAAGGAAGGGATAGCCACCTTGATCCCCCAGGTTGCCCAGATATTGTAGGGACAAGTATGGTGTGGAACCTAATCATGCCGTTACTAAACAAGGGATATCACTTATATATTGATCATTTTTATAACAGCATCCCACTTCTAAAAATGCTGCACTGTTTTGAGACCGTGGCCTGTGGCACTATTCGGAAGAGTCACACAGGTTTCCCAAAGGCTCTAGCAGAAACAAATATAAAAAATGGGGAAACAGCAGCTCTCTGCCAGAATGAACCGCTGGCACTAAAGTACCGCGATAAAAAGGTGTTCATTCTAACCACCATCCATGGTGAACGTACTCACAAGGTCTCCGTTCATGGGGAAATTAAATCGGTGCCAGTCTGCATAAAACATTACAATCGGCATATGGAGGGAGTTGACCTGTCTGATAAACTGATGCAGCCATATTTGATAATGAGAAAGACCAGGGCATGGTACAAAAAAGTGGGCATATATATAATGCAGACGGCAATCCACAATACCTTTGTAATTTTAAAAAAGGCAAATGCTGAGCTGAAATGCACATTTCTTTCATTTCAGTTTCAGATCATTTCTGGGCTGCTTGACTCCCACACACAGAGACTGGAGACTAGCAGAAGAATGGAGGCAGGTCACTTCTGCTTCAGGATTCCATCAACCCCCAATCTTGGCTTTGTTTCCCTTTTATCCTGTTTTCTCTGATCCTCAACCTCGGCTTGTCCTATCGTTGTTCCGTTTCTCTTTACTCCTTTGACCTCAGCTTGTAACTTGACTATTCTCTGCTTGTATAGCCTGGCCATGACTGCTGACCCTCTCCCTTTTTATCTTCCGTTACCCTTCCCCCCAATAAAACACAGACAACCAAATTGTGGGTAAGGGCAACGGCCACAGCTTTTATTATTAAGCCAGCATAATTTAAACCAACTGTCAGCTGCTTGGTTTTCCCAGCAGACAGCTAACACAACAAATCTTCCAGAGCCTCTTCAGCCTGAAGTCCGTCCTCAACCAGACCAGGCTGCGACTCCCCAAGCCCATCCGGGCACTGCTCTCAGTTCCACTTGCTGGCGAAGGACAAACCGCAGCTGTGACAAAAGAAACAGAAAAGAAAACACACCAAACACAACACATATAACCATAACATATCCCGTGTTCACACCAACCCAGGGAGGGTGGGCGGGAAACAGCACTGCTAGGTTCCCTCAGCGTGCTCTCCAGTGGTCTGGTAAGTATCTCCCAGTGACCCCGGTCCAAGTTCATCCCAAACATTGTATCAATTTTTGTCACCATGGCAACCTCTCCGGGCAGCAGTCATGCTTCCCCCTCCTTATCCACTCCGGGGGTTGGCCTTGACTGCTGACCCTCTCCCTTTTTATCTTCCGTTACCCTTCCCCCCAATAAAACACAGACAACCAAATTGTGGGTAAGGGCAACGGCCACAGCTTTTATTATTAAGTCAGCATAATTTAAACCAACTGTCAGCTGCCGGGTTTTCCCAGCAGACAGCTAACACAACAAATCTTCCAGAGCCTCTTCAGCCTGAAGTCCGTCCTCAACCAGACCAGGCTGCGACTCCCCAAGCCCGTCCGGGCACTGCTCTCAGTTCCACTTGCTGGCGAAGGACAAACCGCCACCGCAGCCTCTCCCCTATCCCTGGAGAGGACTGCGTCACCCCGAAGCCAGCGCCTGTTCAATGGCTGTCTGTAATCCCAAATTAAATATATCCAGCCCAATTTCGTTTAGGTGGACTCCATCAGCCCTCATTATGTTTGTGTTGTTTTTTTTTCCAGCTCCACATGACGAGCCACAAAGCCACCCAGCCTACGCACAAAACGTGAAATCGTCATGTTGAAACGACGCCTGCCGCGCTCCACCGCCCTGGCGTGTGGCAGCGCCCCCCAAGCCGGCCGAGGAATAACTTCGGACCACACCAGTGTGACCTCGCTGAAAAGCGCCATACAGCGGGCCAAGTCGTGCTTGCACGCGTAAATTAAATCCACTGCTCGGCACCGTCCCAAGTCATTCCCCCCGGCATGAAGTACCAGAACCACTGACCCGGTCACGAAGCGCCGGAGCGCAACGCACTCCGGATACACTTGGTGCCACTCCAAACCCAGTATCCCCCGCCATCGAACCCTAACCTGCTCATGCGGGAGCCCTAGATTCCGGCCGTATGGTCTGTGCTCAGCCGCCCAATAAATAAAGGAGTGACCGATGATCCAAACATACCGGGGGGAACCTGTGAAGAAAAACAACACATCATAACTACCAACAGACTATAACAGATGAGGACGTATATACAGTTGAAACCTGCGAGAATCCCATCGACCCATGCGCTGAATTGCAGCATCGGACAACCCTACCTGTCGTGCCTGAGTTGCTGCACCAATCCGGAAGGAGTGGGGAGAATATCCCTTATCCTCTATGCCCAAAGCCCGCAAACTAGTCTTAAAAACACTGGAGAACTGAGACCGAGTTAAGACTGACCCATCTGCGTGAAGCAAGAAGGACTCTGCAGCCTCCGGCCGTAAGCGCGTGTATTGACCTACCAGCGCCACAGGACACCACCTACCCCCAGTAGCACCAATGCTAACCGACCTCCCCCGACCTAACTGATCTGTTTTGGACTTCCGAATGAAAACCTCCACTCCACTCTGCCCTATGCGAACTTCCCCCCTTCGAAGAGATGCCAGAGCCCTAGCCGACGCGGCCACCAACTCACCTATCCGCAGCGCAGCGTAAAAACACAGAGAAAAGGCCACCCTGAAAAGCAGCGCCTCGAAGGGGGAGAAGCACACTGCAGAGAGAACCCCACATAGATCATCCAATAAGTGGACGGACACCGGCCGTCTACAATCAGGAACCCTTTCTTTCCTCCATCCCCGAAGAACCCTCTGGACCACAAACTCTTTTGAAAGGTCCTCCCACCCCATACAATGCATCAGGAAAGAAAGAGCCGCTAAACTGCGTTCCACCGATGACACCGAAGCTGCGCGCTCCCGTAAGGAGGACATGAAAGCCAAAGTAGACAGCAACCTACCCTCAGAGGAGTACAAACCGAACTCTCCCGTAAAGACCAGCCACCGATCCCACACTGCCCGATAGGCAGACCACGAAGCGGGAGCCAGCTTCTCCTGAACAGGTCTGCTAGGTTCCGAAATCGAGGGCATAAGCACGTGGGACATACCAGACCAGCTTCCTCGGCTCCTGGAGCGACCTCCCGAAAACGATCCCACTGAAAGCGAGAAAGAGAGTCGGCAATGACATTAGACACTCCGGGAACATGGATTGCTCGGAACCAAATGTTAAATTCCAAACAACACAGAACCAACCGGCATAACAAAGCCAATACTGGAACCGAGCCAGATGATAAACAATTCACCACATGGACCACACTCATGTTGTCCGTGCGGAAAAACACCTGCCTGTTCGCGAGCTCCTCCCCCCCACAATTCCACTGCTACCACAATAGGGAAAAGCTCAAGAAAAGTCAAGTTACGTATCAGGTCCGCCTCGCACCATGCAGCAGGCCAAGGCTCCGCACACCAACGTCCCCGAAAAAATGCCCCGAAGCCCAGGGAGCCAGAGGCATCCGTAAACAACTCCAGGGCCACGTTAGATATCGCTTCTCGATGCCAAATTGTCCGACCATTGTACCCTGCGAGGAACTCACTCCAGACATTCAAATCGTCCTTGAGCCGCTTGGTGACCCGAATAAAATGATGGGGAAGGTTAATGCCGACAGTAGCCAGAGACAGCCGTCTACAAAACACCCGACCCATAGGCATGATCCGACATGCAAAGTTCAAGTGGCCCAACAGGGATTGCATCTGACGAAGCTGCACCTTCCGCGCACCCTTCACCCGATCAACCATGGCCGTAAGGATCCCCAATTTATCACTGGGCAAACGAAAGACCAAACCGATGGAGTCAATCTCTATACCCAGGAAGGAAATAACCGCCTTCGGGCCCTCTGTCTTGTCCTCTGCCACTGGAACCCCTAAATCTCGCATAACTGCCTTAAACTGTCCCAACAAATATTCACATCGCGAAGAGTGAGCCGGACCGACGAACAGAAAATCATCAAGATAGTGCAAGAGGGAAGAAAAACCTGACACCTCCGATACGATCCATCCAGCAATGAGCTAAAAACTTCAAAATAATAACAAGAAATCGAGCAACCCATGGGGAGGCACATATCGTAGAAAAATTCCCCCTGAAACTGACATCCCAACAAATGAAAACAGGAAGGGTGAACTGGGAGCAACCGAAAGGCCGATTGAATATCAGACTTAGCCATCAGGGCCCTAGGCCCTGCTTCCCGAACGAGATCCAGAGCCCGATCAAAAGAAGCGTATCGGACCCGACTATCCTCCTTCGCAATCCCGTCATTAACTGAAGCCCCCGCTGGAAAAGACAGGTGATGAATCAGCCGAAACACCCCCGGTTCCTTCTTGGGAACGAGGCCCAATGGGGACACCCGCAAATTATCAAACGGAGGAAAGGAAAACGGACCCGCCATCCGTCCCAAGTCCACTTCTTTTTGCAGCTTAGCCGCCAGAATCCCTTCCTTACCCCGAATCGAGGACAAATTGTGCGCAAACGACGCCTCCCCAGATGGAGTAAATGGGATCCTAAAACCGTCGGTGAAACCTTCCCAAAGCACCCGCGCATCCCTATGCCTGGGGTACCGTGCGAGCCACGGAAGCAGTTTTACCGCCCGTACCGGGGTCCTCCCCCTGAAGAGCGTCATCCTTAGATGCCGTCCTGGGGAGGGGTTTTCCTCTTCTAAAACACCGAACCGCCGGGTGAGCCCCACCACAGTGGGAACACTCATGTTTAAATCGACAACTGTTGTACCACCTGCACTGACTCTCATTGAAGAGCCAACAGATGCCCTTCTTGATCCCGGCCGACGCTCCACCAGGAGCGCCGGCGGCCGAAGGAAAGGACGATGAAGCTGGACGGCACGGGGTCATGAGAAGCAACCAAAGGTTACCATCTTGCATGCCAAAATGCATGTGCGGTCGAACCGCCATTTTTTGTCTTAATTGCTGGTCGTATTTAAACCAGCATTGACCCCCATAAACTTTATAAGCCCCCCAAATTAAATCCAAATAAGAAAACAAAGACGGGGCCCGCTCTGGAAACCTCGTCGACAAAATACTAGCGTAAGTTGCAAATCCTTGCAACCAATTACCGAAGGTACGGGGGAGCTCCTTACCTTTTCCAATCTCCGTCGCCTCACCATGTCGCGGTCTATCAGCGGATTCCCTATCAAACGGGACTAACGATATGAGGTCCACATACTCACCCTTCAAGATTTTCTCCTTCACCTCCAGCAACACATGCATCCCCAGGGGGGCTATGTCACACACCGGCCCCCCTGCAGTACCCTCCATAGAACCCAACGGAGGGGTCCCCGTGGGAAGCAAAGCGTCCTGTGCAGTTATGCCAACCTGCCCTAAGCGATCTAATACTAAGCGCAGCAATTTTATGACTTCCCCTGTATTCCCTTGTTCCAGCCCAGAGACCCCCTCTGCCCCTAACCAAGCGCGTGCGCACTCCAACTCACGGTTCTGGAGCAGAGGTCTCTCCATCAGCTCCACATCCGATCCATCAATACAGGTCCTGTGGCCAGCCTGCCAGCCTGCCCTCCAGGGGGCTGGCGGCTCACCCCCATGGGAGCTCCAGATCTTCTGGGGTGGGTGTGTGGAGGGGAATCCTGCGTCCCTCCCTCCTCTGTGGCTGCAGAAGCACCTTCAGGTCTCCTGGGGTGATGAAGAAAAGGGGAATCCTGCATCCCTCTCCTCTCCCTGGTGGTCCAAAGAGGCCCTGGCGAGTTCCTCTGCCGGCCTGCCTGCACCCGCTGGCCATCTCCACTTTCGGGGGCCAGCGGTGCTCCGTTCCGGAATCCCCGGCTCCATCTGCACCCGGACTTCCGGGTTCGGCAGTGGCCTGTGACGTCTGCGCTCCTTGACCCGCAGACGTCACGTACGCGCCACCAGCGTTCCGGCGTGCGGCGCCCCGCCTCTTCCGGCGTGCGGCCGCATGCCCTGACGTCACATCCGCTGCAGCCGGAAGAGAAGGGTGAGGACTGCGCGACCTCACCTCTCCCACAGCGCCATCTTGGGATCCGCCATCTTGATGGCCAGGCCCCGACCGGGCCATCCGACACATGGAACACCTCTCCCCGCTCCTTCTTCTTCCGGAAACCGGATTCCTCCGCAGGGGGCCAGCCTCACTCGGCCCCGGACAGGTAGTAGCTGGTGGCACAGCCCTGGCTCTCCTCACCGGACTGGGAGACAATCTGGATGGCGGCCTGGAACGGCAGGTACGACGTCCTCTGGTGGGCCCCGACCCCTCTTGAGACTCCTGGGTGTTTTGGACGCTGTGAAGCAGTGCAGCATAGGACTCTGCGCCGTGTGTCCTCTGAAAGGCCTGCAAAATCGTGAGTAGAGCCTCTCTGGGCATGTCAGGGACATGAGCCATGATGTTAAGTTATTAACTGCAGTGGCAAAATTCTGGAACAGCAGTTTTAAAACACTAACAGCAGTTTTTCTTTTTTTAAGGTGACCAGAAACAGCACTGCTAGGTTCCCTCAGCGTGCTCTCCAGTGGTCTGGTAAGTATCTCCCAGTGACCCCGGTCCAAGTTCATCCCAAACATTGTATCATTTTTTGTCACCATGGCAACCTCTCCGGGCAGCAGTCATGCTTCCCCCTCCTTATCCACTCCGGGGGTTGGCCTTTCTAAGGACCGGTATTACAAGTTTCTCTCTCTGTGTTCTCTCTCTTTGTGGTCTGTCTGTGTGTTTTGGTTCCAGATTCCGTGACAGCATTGCCTGTGAAGCAGATGACTAGGTATTACCCCTGATAAATGCAGAAAGAAAAGTCCTGCGCTCAGTCCCATCACTGGGCGGCTGCAATGACTACAGTACACATCAGCCCCAATATATAGTAAAAACCAAAGAAAAACAAGTTACCTGCGCTCTCTCCTTAATCCCTATGTATTTTTAAACAAATTTAGGTTTTTTAGTTACCTCCAATGGCCATGAGAGGATGAGCCCACCTGCCAACGTCAAGGCAGACCCCCCTAGGTGGGTCCTAACTCTATCCATTCACCTTGCTTCCTTGAACCTCTGGCAAAAATCTCTAATGAGATAGTATTACTCAGCCTTGTTACAATGCAGCCGCCCATCCCATGTGTTCCCTATTAAGGGTTAATAATGTATAAGGGTGTATATAAAAAATACCCCTTTCTGTCTCATTAGAGATTTTTGCCAGAGGCTCAAGGAAGCAAGGTGAATGGTTAGAGTTAGGACCCACCTAGTAGGGTCTGCCTTGACGCAAATAGTATAAAGCTAAGTAACTTATATTTACTCTCTTTTATTTCACTGAGCATCATCATTTATATATAAGCACTTTTTACAGCCACCTGAAATAGTATAACGCTATTTGCGTTCCACCGTACTACGAAAGCTTCTCCATCTACTCTTTGGGAATTCGCTAGCCTCTACTGGCACCCTTGAGCCTGCTATACAGAGCCTGGGACGGCTCTGGTAAATGTGAGTGGTAGTCCTTCTTTGTTCAAGTTTTCATTTTTGTATTACAGTTTACACAATGTTGTGTTATGAATCTATTTTTTAGATTGCAAATTGCCACCTCTCAATATTCAGGTTGTATTGTATTTTTTATGTTTTTTTTACTACCACTTCACATTTGGGGTTGTCTCTCTAATTGTGGTTTTGATATATACTATCCATTTACAAAATGAGACTTAAGCCCAGCATCCTCTTTTGAAAAATATGAAAATGGTGTTTCTCAAATGTGTCCCTTCAACATCCACATATCGCTGGAAAAGGTACGCATGGGGGTATTGTTGTACTAAGACGACATAGCTGAGCAACATATTAGGTGTCATACTGCAGTAGCACACATAGGGATTGCAAAATATACAGTAACATCGCCAAGTGTGTGTCAAAAAGGCAGACAAAATGCTAATTGCTACCAGATTTGGTACAAACGAACACAAATATTATCCTACGCTAAGGTTTAAAATATGTCTTTTGAAATACCGTAGGGTGTCTACTTTAAGAAATGGTAGGCCTTTGTGGATTTTTTTTGTTTTTTTTTTAACAGTCAAACTGCTATAATGCCACAAATTGAAACATGGACCCATCAAATCCGTCTCTTAAAATTCTACTGTAAATACTGAAATGGACAGGTCTCCTATATGGCACTGCAGCTTCACAAAATAGTGCCAAAGACATACAATGGGAGTATCGTTGTACTCAGCAGCTGAACACAAAATAAAGTTTTGTACAGGAATGGCAAACACCAACTTTACAAAATACACATGAGAAGATCTTTGTTATAAGTTTGTGTGTCAAAAAACAAAGATTGGCTGTAAAATGGCTACATTAAAAGTGTCAAATTAACCTTAGGTAAATAGCTGTGATTTCTACTTCATATAAATATTTACTTTTGTGTGGCAATATTGTTTTAACCCCTTAAGGACTAAGCCAAATGTACAAGTTGTGAACAGAACAAAACGTAAACAAAATCTGGCATTTGTGCGATATGTCTGTCCAACCGTAATTCACCTCTTTCATATTAAATGCACCCCCCTTATTATATATCATTTTATTCAGGGGAAACAGGGATTTCATTTAATATCAAATATTTAGCTATGAAACATAATTTAATATGAAAAAAATGGGAGAAAATAAGACATTTTGTTATTTTTTTAGTTCTACATGACATTTTAACTGTCAATGTCATAATACTGTTTGCTTTTACTGCAATACAATACACATATTTGTATTCAGCAAGTCTCATGTGTAAAACAGTACCCCCTATGTACAGGTTTTATGGTGTTTTTGGAAGTTACAGGGTAAAATATAGCACGTTACATTTGAAATTGAAATTCGCCAGAATGGTTACATTGCCTTTGAGACTGTATAGTAGCCCAGGAATTTAATTTACACCCATAATGGCATACCATTTGCAATAGTAGGCAACCCAAGGTATTGCAAATGGGGTATGTCCAGTCTTTTTTAGTAGCCGTTTGGTCACAAACACTGGCCAAAGTTAGCGTTAGTATTTGTTTGTGTGTGAAAAATGCAAAAAACGCAAATGTTGGCCAGTGTTTGTGACTAAGTGGCTACTAAAAAAGACTGGACATACCCCATTTGCAATACCTTGGGTTGTCTAATATTGCAAATGGTATGCCATCATAGGGGTTATTTTCATTATTGGGCTACCATAGGGTCACAAAGGCAACATAAACAATCTGGCGAATTTTAATGTGAAAAAAATGAAACACAAGCCTTATATTTGATGCTGTAACTTTTAAAAACACCATAAAACCTGTACATGAGGGGTACTGTGGTACTCAAAAGACTTCGCTGAACACAAATATTTGTGTTTCAAAACAGTAAAAAGTATAGCAGCAATAATATCGTCCGTGTAAGTGCTGTTTGTGCGTGAAAAATGCAAAATTAACTTTTACTGGCGATATCATCGTTGTAATACATTTTACTGTTTTGAAACACTAATATTTGTGTTCAGTGAAGTCTCCCGAGTAAAACAGTACCCCCCATGTACAGGTTTTATGGTGTCTTGGAAAGTTATAGGGTTAACTATAGTGCTAGCAAATTAAATACCCTATAATTTCGGCATGGGTTGTCAGGCAGGTCCCGCTAATTGTAATTAATTAGGATACCTAATTATGTAAAATTATTACATAAATATATGTGTAGAATTAATATATGTATATACATATGTGTATATATACGTATATATATATATATATATATATATATATGTATATATATTTTTTTTTATATTTTTATTTATATATAGGTATATATAGTGATATATACGTATATATTTATGAATATAGATATATATATTATTTCATTCTACGTGTATTTTGATATATATATATATATATATATGTTAATATCACAATACAGTTAGAACGAAATAAAACACATCTATATATTTTTTAATTATTTTTTTTTTATTTATTTTTTATTTATTTTTTACGTATTTACATATTTATTTATTTTATATTATATATAAATATATATAACAATAATTATGTATATATTTAATCAGTATCAGTCTACGTGTAATTTGATATTAATATATATATAATTATATATATATTAATAGTAAAATACACCTAGACAGTGTATGTGTGTGGATGTATATGTGTATATATATATATACTTAGATCTAAGTATATATATATTTTTTACACTTATTTAACATTTTTTTTAATTTGATCTCAGCCAGCAGGGGCACTAACTGTCATTACAGGCAGTCCCCCTGCTGGCAATGCCTGAGCCAGCTATACCGTCCATGTCATTGTGAGTTCTTCGCAAGGACCTCACTCTCACATGGCCGGGGGGGCTGCTGGAGGGCAGACGTGCCGCGGGGGGCTCCCTGGGAGTCCCCCCAACCGCGATCGCCAGCGTGGGATCGCCGGCGACCGGGTAAGTAAAAAAAAACAGAGGGCGTACAATTACGCCCGGCGTCATTTAGAGCCGCTTAAAAAAGGACGTAATTGTACGCCCTCCGGTCTTAAGGGGTTAATTCTTGGCTATTAAGCTTATAAGACAAACATACCAAATTCTAAAATTGCTCTAAATTAAAAGTTTTTCTCCTTTTGTTTTGTGACCTGTAACTACCAAAAAAAACTTAAAATCCTAGACACATTATATATTCTGTAACAACTAAATTAATTTATTTTTAATTACTTTCTTTAACCTGCACTAATTATGCACACATTATTATTGCAAAAACTGTAAAAAGCAACAGCAATATTTTTATGTTTTTTCTTCATAATAAATAAGCATTTTTATATGTATATGTTACATCAAATTAAAGCCTTTAAAAAACGGTATATAATATGTTTTGGTGCAAAAAAATTGTGAAATGCAAATTGCAGTTGAACGCAAACAGCAAAAATTGCAAGACAAGCTTTTGAAGCTGTGTCCTTAAGGGGTTAAAGGCAAGTAGTTTTCTTTCTTATACGCAAAACAGTTAAGGACTAGAAATATATCAAATGTAAAGCCTTGATTTTTACTTCCAGAACTTTTTAATTTTGTATGTAATATAAAGATTGATTCAAAGCACTGCTGTAACAGTAAGAGAGTACACAAAAGATCAATTGAGATAATTGGCAGCATTTCATACTGTAATGGACTTTTATAAGCCACTGAGACATTTAAGAAAAAGAAAAAAAAAGTTATTAGTTGTTTCATATTGAAGGTATGTTTCTGTTTGGATTGCCTGAATTCTTTATTAAATAAAGAGTCTCTTCACAAACTGGAGTATAGATTTTTCAGATTGTATCATGACGTTAACAGTGACTTGTGGGATTAAAAATTAGTTTCCAATATATAGTACATAAATTTAGCATTGTATGTTTTGTATGAACTGAACAGATATATATATAAATTAATACATACGCTGGCACAAACTGTCATGTCTTTTCCCAGGAACTCTGTGACCACTGGGCAAATAATGATACGGGGTCAATTAGCAGACCACAATTCATTATGAGGTAAACCAATATGTTTTATTGCTATATATATTTTAAAAATGTAATGGATTCTGGGTGGAATGCAATATTAGGAATGTTCCAGGGAACTTTATGAGTTATAATGTGATAAAATGGAAAAATAAATGATATTCTTTCAGACCATGTGTAAAATGTAAGGGATATGTACACTAAAAAAAATCAGTCAAGGGGGGCGGAGCTAACAGCCGAGCAGAGCAGACGTGTGTAAGGCGAGCTCCTCCACACTAAGCCAGAAAAAGCGTTTTTAAGCAACCAATTTCAAATACCTACAACCCAGAAATAGCTAATTCACGATGGGCAAGAAGTCCAAACATCAGGGACCCTTCAAACTAACGGGTGCCCGCGATATAGGAGACCTTTTCCTCCGTATAGCTAAGGCCTCGGGAGACCACGTGCCGAAAGAAAATGGCGACTCAAACTCGCCCCTCTCTGAAGAACAAGCCCTGGACGAGCTGGATGAGTTCCCAGACACAGGGGGTCTACACCAGCACTCCTCAGATGAGGATAGCGAGTTACCCTCCACAAAAGGAGACATTAAGGCACTACTCCGAAACATCCGCACAATGTTCACGGTGGACCTCGCTATAGTGCGGGAAGAGATACACCACGTGGAGGGCCGAGTTAGGAAAGTGGAAGAGGACACGCAGTGCCTAAACGCAAGTTACATAACGATAGAAGCACAAAACAAAGAGCTTCAACATGCACAGACAATACTCACAAACCGCCTAGATGCCTTGGATCGGCATAGGAGCCGGAACATAAAAATCAGGGGAATCCCAGAGACAGTGCCCCAGGAGGAACTACCACACTACGTCAGGAGGCTCCTGACCACAGTACTAACCTCAAAACAAGTCAAATAAGCCATTACCGACAATGTCTACCGCATCCCAGAGCCCCGACAGGGTCCCCAAGAGATGTCATCCTGCAGCTCCAAACAAGGTCAGCACAACTAGCCTTCATGTCAGCAGTGAAGGGACAGTCATCCTACTCATTTGAGAATGCCGACTTAACATTCTATCAGGACCTGTCCAGACCCACCTTGATATGGCAGAACCTGTTCAGACCACTTACCAGCACACTGCGCCAACATTCCATACCGTACCGCTGGGTATTTCCTAGAGGCCTAGCCATCTCCCACGGAAACACAACTTTCCGCATACAAGAGCCAGCGGAGATGGACAATGTGCTCGCAGCACTGGGTCTACCACCCGACGCAACACAGGGGACCAATATACCGCCCCCGAAGACCCCACACACCTGGGACATATCCAAACTAAAACCGTTCCAACCAGCTGGATCTGCCACGGGACCAACCACCTCCACCGGACCGCAGAGCACAATCAAGCTCCCTACGAACACCTGAAGAGTTGGGACACTAGTGAGAGACCAGAACCAGGGGACTTTGGACGTACCACTAACAAGAGGACTCTTACGCTAACTAAACCTGTTCCACACTTTATTACCTAGACTTTACATTAGCTACACTATGATTCCGTTAACTCGCACTCAAATCCATCCACACACAACTCACTCAGAACCGCAATACTCAGCACTCAGACAACACCCCCCAGCCACCGAAAGGGGTAGACCACCCTACGATCAGGTGAAGCTAAATACCCGACAGGACTACCTCCAATGCAGATCACACTCCTCATGCCCCTCACCCATAGCTAGATCCCTAGTGCAGTAACACCTCCTCCTATCGCACAGCACACATACTAAGCCACTTAGAGCATAACCATCACACAACAAGCAGATTAAAAAGACCCGCCGGTCTGCCCACCCCCCCACCCCCCATGAGCTCGGGGTTTTAGAGCCCTTCTTACGGCACTTAGACCACGAGCGCACACAACACGCAGAGACGCACTCCACTGCAGCTTCACAAAATCACCCGAGGAACCTAACCTTCCCTCCTGCTAGACCACACAAAAAGCAGGTTCCCAGGGACACACTCCGATAGGTTACCTAAGGGTACAGAGCACCGCCATCATACCTTCTTAAGCTGCTCCCGAAGGGCCGAGCTGGCCATTAACCTTACTAACCTATCATACCACTGCTCCCAGGTAGACACACCACACAGGCACGCAAGCCCTCGAACACCACAGATACTAAGATCCACGGAAACCTAACAAAACACCCCAAACCTTAAAACAAGTGCAGTACTCGCACAATGCCCTATGACTAACTTACAGTACCAGTAATAATATCTGTGATACTGGGCATTGTATTGCGGGTGAACCAATAACGTCTCCGCATACACTGCCTACAGAACACAGACCTGCAAAACATCCAAACTTGTAGAGGAATACAAAAACATTCTTTGCTGAGCCGCAGCGGGGACAACCCACTTATAGTGCACACTTAGCTAAGCATACCACCATTAATGCTGGGTGCTCAAGCAGAACACGATGTAAATGCAGTACTTAATACACGTTTGTCCGTTGATAATGTTATGCCACCTGATATAGCCTACATACCTGGTATATCACTCACCTTAGATAGTGCAGGGAACTTCGTACGAACCCTGAAAGCTACATATATGTATATAGCCATGCGTATATACCACATTCACTCCTAACCCACACAACCACTAGAACGCTGTTATAATGTTGACATCATTATTATAAAATGTGCCGATACAGAACTTGCCACAATACATAATGCAAATGTTTACCAATCTGCCCTGAAAAAGCTGTTGTGGCGAATCAGGGATGCTTGTTGAATGCTGTGCACAATAAAATAAAGAATTAAAAAAAAAAATCAGTCAAGGTGATAGAATACACCTGGATACAAATGTAAATGTAAATAATTAATGGAATAGGAAAGTTAAGCATGAATTATGCCTGTATGATTTAATACAATAAATGAAAGCACAGGAGAAAATAACGTAAGAGGAAATGTCAACATTAGAAGCAAACACGTCTCTGTATTCACTAGGTGCAGTATATAAACACCCACACACAGAGCAACAATCTGTACAAGGCCATCTTGTTACCAGGACTGATTTCAAAAGTACTGAATATGCTGAATATCTTACAATTCTACAGCTATGAACAAGCATCCTTATTATTTATATCTGTTCCCTCTGTCTTCTCTAAGTGCAATGCATATAACTGTATTTTAAGCCTTTCAATAACTAGTGTTGAATCAGAAGTGACATGCATAAGGTTTATTTAAAGGAACACCCGACTACACAAATACAAAAAATATATAAATCACTGTTTAGTAGATATTCCCCAAATAAAAACATGTGTCAATCTATGTATTTTCTTTGAGGGTAAATCTAACAACACCTAGCAAAACCTGCAGTTCTGTTGCCTGCTGTCTTTTGCAAACCCTCCCCTTCAAACTCCGCCCAGACTTTCTGTGGCTGTCCAATCACAGACTTCCCAATGCAGCTCAATGAGAAGTCTTTGCATTGCAGTTGCTCTGAGCAATTGCTGCCTCTATAGTTTAACTCCACTGAGCTAACCAAACCAGGAATTAACAGGGTCTGGTGTCAGTTTGTAAGCCATGGGGTTGTTAGGTTAATTTATGAAAGGGTCAATTTCTATTAATATCTGCAGTTTATGCAAAATTTTAAAAGAGGGAACATTCTTCACAAAGAAAACTTTTCAGCAAGTTACAGTGCTTTAGGGGTCCGGTGTGTCCCTTTAAATACATTTTGGTTTGCATTACATTTAAGGCATAGTTTTAAGCTAACTTTTTTAGTTCTTATTTTCAAATTTACATAATGATCTCTTTGTAAATTGGATAGACAGTGGTGTGGTGTGTAAATTGGACGTCTTACGTTATAAATACATTATAATAGGTTTGAGGATGAAACTGTAATAATAAAGGAATATTAATAATCACAACATGATTTGTTCTGAAGGAGTGTGTCACTGAATTTTTTTTCAGGCATATAATTAGTATATTGGATATTCCTCCGATGCACAAAATGTCTTGTTACAATATTTGGAAAACTCAGTAAGTAGATAAATAAATATTACTACAAATGTGACATACACCAAAGAACTGTAATATTATTTTGTAAGACTGCAGAAGGTAATCAAGAATCTAGCTTGTGCTAGTCCTTTTGGGTTTTCTTCTATAGCAACTGAGGAGTGTTTGAAAACCCCTGGAGCTTGCCCATGGGGTTCCTATTATGGAAGTGATTTTCATTTTTCCACTCAAATAAATGTCAAGTACATTAAAAATGTACTGGCATGATATTAACCTCTTCTATAATCAGGTTTCATCTTTTATATTTGTAATGTAAAATACAGTCTCTCTTTGGTTTCCCTAACTGTAATTTTGTCATTATTGATGAGTGTTTAAAAAAAACAGCATTAAAAGTCTATATGGTGTGCCATTAGTTATATTATTGTTCGAAACCAAAAACTTTATTACAAGACATTGAAAAAAGATAACTGGAAAAAAAGTTTGAGGATTAACTCTGTTGGAAAAAAAAAACAACTTTATTATTTCCAACAGTGTCTATTAAGAAATAATTTTACAAATTCTGATTTTCGATTCACCACAAGCTCTTGTTTAGTGTAATAACTTTACTTCATTATTATAGCAGATTTTTTTTAGAAGAATAGCTTAAAATCCTCATATGACAAAATTAGTCATAACTGAAGGCAAAAAAAAAACAGCAAGAAAAACTTTATATTATAAATTATCTATAAAATACGTCTGTATTTGCATGCACTTTATTTATCTTTATATGGCATTAATCAAAAGTATTACCTTGCTAGCTTACATAAACAACATTTCCTGCCCTCACCATAATGGGCATAGTCCTTTACTAGCAAATTCTAGGCCATTCCATTTAGTCATTAGCTCAAACCAACATGGTTTGTTGTCCAGCTAGTTACTGCTACCACAGTTCTAATAAATTGGAAAAATCCAGTAGGCTTCTCAGCAAAGG
Organism: Pelobates fuscus; assembly: GCF_036172605.1. Taxonomy (NCBI): domain Eukaryota; kingdom Metazoa; phylum Chordata; class Amphibia; order Anura; family Pelobatidae; genus Pelobates; species Pelobates fuscus. The sequence continues at coordinate 96,969,770 of NC_086327.1, forward strand.
GACAATCACTTTTAGACACATCATCCATTTCCAAGACATTCCATTCAGTCACCAGCTCACACTAGTCTAGCTAGATCCGCCAGATGGGATATACCATAAAGGGTAGACAGATCCTGTGGGACTTTAAGATCTAGAAAGACAATCAAGAACTGGCCAGCCAACCTGGCTTTGTGGTGGTAAACAGGGAACAGAAGACTGCAGTGGTGCTGTGTGTGGCAATGACCATAACATCAAGAATAAGAGAAGGGAAACAAATACCAAAGACTGAAAGAGGAGCTACAAAGGATAAGGAAAGTGAAGGCAGTAGTAGTCATAGTTACAATAGTAGACAGACAGACAGACATAAAACTATTGAATCTAGAGCAAAGTTTGTTGAATAGTGGTAAGATACTGCTGTGACGAAAGTACCCATTAAGCAATTTAATAAACCTGCAACCTGTGAATGGAATAATCTGAATTTATTTGTTATAACTGGCTATTGTCTACTAAGAAATTGAGCATTTTTTGTTCTACCATCCGACCTATGCATTATTCTAAGTAAAAGTCAACCTGTAGAAAAATAAGTGGATTGATGTGCTTCTAGTCCTATGCAAACTGGTAAAGTGGTTCAGGTAACAAGGTCTCTACTGTATGCCTTATAACAGGGCACATACAAACACAATGTGGAATGTGAGCTAATGGACAGACTGTCAGCACACAGAGTAATAAAGAAGGAGAGATAAGAAAAGTGTCATCTCTAATTGACTTTGGATAGAGGAGTAATACAATGCATACTTCTCTGGGTTGAGATAAAGACTGGCCAATCTTGTTATTACTACGGTAGGCAATATAACAATTTCACCTCATGAACTGGTTTAAGTGTTTGGAGTCCCATGACACAGTCCTTCCATTCACCATTTTGTAGCAATTTAACAGTGAATGAGGGTCCCTGGCCTCAAATAGCCCTGCCCACACTGGAGGTGTGGCTAAGGCAAGGATTACACACTTCCTTCCAGCCATACTAATTCATACCTGAATGGGCACTGTGTTAGGCGGAAAGTGGTCAGCTGAAATTCTCAGCAAATCACAGCCACCCATGGATGCTCAGGCAAATGCTTCCTCATTAACCTTGCCAGCACAGGGGTTGAGTTGCTGGGTAGCATTAAATCATTAAAGATGATTTAACATTGATTGGAAGGATAGTACCAGGGGACTCCAGACATTTTAACCACTTTTATGAGATGAAGCATTGTCTGCAGTACCCCAAATCTTCATTGAGCTGCAGTGCAGGCCTTTTTGCTATGTTTGCTATGTGTTCACTCCACCATAATTTCACACTTTCTATGTTTAATTGCATTAACTTAACCCATTGAACACCAGACAGATAACCTGCACATTGCAACGCAAAGTGAGTGTCACACCACTGGCACTGAAATTGTTAAAACATATAATTATGCATTCCTCAGTATGCAGGAAACTACTTAATGAGTATTTTAATGAGTTACACTATTACAGCTCTGATGCAATAAATTGTACTAAAGTCAGAAATTGCGACAATTGTCAGCACAAAAAATAATAATAATCACAGTTGATGGTATGGAACAAGATACAACTGCATCTAGAAACACACAAAATCCTGATATAAACCTTAACCCTAAACTAATTCTTACACCAAGTCTAACCCTACTTCAACCATAACCCTACATCAACACTAACGCTAACACTTACCCTAACCTTAAATGCCAATTCTAACCTTAAATGGATACTACAGACCTTTAGCGTACTGAAATGCTTTATGTGTGGAGTATGTCCTCTTCTTTTTATTTTACAAAAAAAGCAGATTTCATAAGAAATTGGCACAAGGTTATAAATTAACACTATTACACACCCTTGCTTTCACAACAGACAACAAGATAAAATATGGTCATTAAAATAATACTATAAAAACCTCTATTATGTAGATTTTTCAACATGTTGATTTCCTAAGTTGTCCATGTTCAAAAAAAGAGTAAATGAATTTAGCGTCTCTTTGGACATGTATTCCATTACATTATGTATATCCTTCAGTACTGTGCAGGGATACATATCCATGGCCTGACTATTCTTCTATTGACTTTTTGTGAGATTGTCATCGTGCCTGACCAGCTCTGAAACATTTTTAAATCTGAACTTTGTTTATAGTTTTCCTCTAAACAGAAGTACAAAGTCCTATTTGAAATGTGTGTATTTAGTCATCTTCACTACTAAGACAAACAATAGGAAAGAAAATAATGTTTGATCTTGCAGGTATCCAGCAAAAACCAAAAGTTACTTGTGCACTATCCCAAGTCCCTATGGACATTTAAATTATTGGTGGTCTCAGATCTCTGTCATTTATTTTTTTATTTCCATTTGAATGTGAATAAAACCTTTGTTTTCCATGTATACAAAAATATACAGGATTCATCTTGTAAAAGTTCATAAGGCAATTTTTGAAATTCATTGGCACCAACATACAGCTTACTCATGGCAAGGCAATCTAAATAGGTTGAATTCCTAGGAAAATTAAAAGGTGGTTCATCATTATCTATGAAAATCTACCTCATTTACAAATGTCTTATAAATTGCAATATAAATGTGGCAAATATACAAAATACTGCAAATATATACAGATAATATTTTATCTAGGATCTAACTTACAGTACTTACATACCATATGGAATTATTTAATTCATAACATAGAAACTGGTCATTATTTCTGCTTAAATATTGTGTATGTCTTTAACCCCTTAAGGACACATGACATGTGTGACATGTCATGATTCCCTTTTATTCCAGAAGTTTGGTCCTTAAGGGGTTAAGATATTTTACTCAGACAGGCCTTCAACCCCTCCAGATCAGACCAAATTAATTGGCCATAAGTTATGTTTTATGGCTCAAGTAGCAGATTCATAAGCTATTAACTATATGGTACTTGTTTAAAATATAGATTGCATGCCCAGAGGGATTTTCTTTCTTGAAGCCAATAGATTGATTTTATTATGTATAATTATATATATATATATTTATTAAGTAAAAGTAATATTGCATTAAAGATCTACATTCTAATAATATATGAATAGCTATCTAGATAGATAGATGGATATTCATATATTCATTGATTTTGTAAAAGTCATATGTATTACAAATCTGCATTCTAATAATTAGAATTATATGTGTGTGTGTGCGCGTGTGCGCGTGTGTGCGTGTGTGCGTAGGAATAAATAAATAATTAAATTTATAGATTTTAAGTTTAGAATTCATTTGCAAAAAACAAATAACTTATTTGAAAAAAAAAATAACATTATATAGCACAGGTGAAAAAAGATTTGGCTGGAAATGTTTGACCATCTCTGCAATTTATACATGTGAAGTATAAAATGCATCAAGTAAACTTTGTTGTCTTTGGTTTTATACTGTGTATTGCTTAGAAAATTGATACACCTATCACCTCTAGATATTCATTCTTGGACTTGCCTGGATGTTAAGTGCAATCTCTTCTCCACCATCCAATTTACAGTGTAACATAAAATGTGGTGCCTCCTAAAGGTAGGAATAACTGGTCCTCGAATGTGAACTACTGTGTAGATAAAGATGAAAAAATAAAAACTTTGCATAAACAATGAACGCAGAGAAAAAAAGAAACAAACAAAAAAACACTCATACTAACATTTTAACCCCTTAAAGGACCACTCTAGGCACCCAGACCACTTCAGCTTAATGAGGTGGTCTGGGTGCCAGGTCCCTCTAGGATTAACCCTTTTTTTTATAAACATAGCAATTTCAGAGAAACTGCTATGTTTATACTGAGGGTTAATCCAGCCTCCAAAACCTCTAGTGGCTGTCTCATTGACAGCCGCTAGAGGCGCTTGCGTGCTTCTCACTGTGAAAATCACAGTGAGAGCACGCAACCGTCCATAGGAAATTGTAAATGCTTTCCTATGCGACCGGCTAAATGCGAGCGCGGCTCCTGCCGCACATGCGCATTCAGCCGATGACATCGCAAGGAAGAAGGAGAGGAGGAGGAAAGCTCCCCGCCCGGCGCTGGAGAACGAGGTAGGTTTAACCCCTTCCTCCCCCCAGAGCCCGGCGGGAGTGGGTCCCTGAGGGAGGGGGCACCCTCAGGGCACTTTAGTGCCAGGAAAACAAGTATGTTTTCCTGGCACTATAGTGGTCCTTTAAGGACACATGACATGTGTGACATGTCATGATAACCTTTTATTTCAGGAGTTTGGTCCTTAAGGGGTTAAGTTGTTGCACTTACACTTTAGATTAGATATGGGCTCTGCTCTTCACCAAGAGACTTGATCAATATGATGCCTCTCGTTCTCATTTATGGAATATGAATTGTTGAACATGTTTAACGCAGCAAAGGATAAAGTACAGATACTGCATCCAATGTTTAGCTATCTTTGAAGATATTAGAAAAATGACAGTCACTAGCCTATTTATTTAGGTAAACTAGCCTAACTGGACCATGCTGTTTAAATTAAAGCGGCACTGTCATGCCAAACTTACCTTTCCTCAATCTCTTCCTCTTCTCCCCCTCTCTCAGGATCTGTTATTCTTTTCTTCCAGTCTTCTTTAGTTTTCTTTAAAATTATAAGACAAAGTAGGGACTCTTTGCCTTATGGAGGATTCCTCCGCTTGACCAGCTCTGACCAGCGGAGGAGCAAAGTGTGCTTCATTTCCGCTGGTCAGAGCAATTTTCCCATGATCCCTAGTGTTCCTCCCTGTTCCCACAATGCTTCCTGTCAGTACTGCCGAACGTCCTGTCACTTAGACAGAACGCCGGCATAACTGCCGAATTGCATCCTAGCAGAATGAGAAGAGTTTCTCCATTGGTGTTAGAATGCAATTAGGTACTTTGTTCGTATCGGAATTTCATTCTAATGAATGAAACTCCGATCCTATTCATTGCTGTGGCTGCATCTTGCAGCCGCTTAGTAGATAACTCCCTAATTCCCACGGTATCAGGGAGCTATCTACTAAAAGGCTGAAAGACCTGAATTGGTCTTTCAGCCAAATGTACTAATACTAAGTAAAGATTACTTAGTATTAGTAAATAATATGCCCCTACTCGCTATACCGCGAGTAGGGGCATGTCTAGTAAGCAGTGAGCATGTTCACCCATGGAGGGCATGCCGCGTACTGAGCTCCGCAGGGCGGGTCAAGGCTTATATAGCCTTGCCCCGCCCTGCAATTAGGCTTAGAACACACTGATTGGTTGGTTTAAGCCAATCAGAGTGCTCTGTGTCATTTTACACAGCATGGGAAAATTCAAAAGAACTTTCCCACGCTGTGTAAAATGACAGATCACTGTGATTGGATGGTTTTCAAGCCATCCAATCACAGTGCTCTGTGTCATTTTACAAGCGTGGGAAAATTCCAAAGAACTTTCCCACGCTTGTAAAATGACACAGAGCACTGTGATTGGATGGATTTCAAGCCATCCAATCACAGTGCTCTGTGTCATTTTACAAGCGTGGGAAAATTCCAAAGAACTTTCCCAAGCTTGTAAAATGACACAGAGCACTGTGATTGGATGGCTTGAAAACCATCCAATCACAGTGATCTGTCATTTTACACAGCGTGGGAAAGTTCTTTTGAATTTTCCCATGCTGTGTAAAATGACACAGAGCACTCTGATTGGCTTAAACCAACCAATCAGTGTGTTCTAAGCCTAATTGCAGGGCGGGGCAAGGCTTTATAAGCCTTGACCCGCCCTGCGGAGCTCAGTACGCGGCGTGCCCTCCATGGGTGAACATGGATTAATTTTTTTTTGCGCTCGTTTTTTTTTTTTTTTTTTTTTTTAAAGTGCGACGGGTATGATGGATTTTTATTTGGCCTTTTTGGGGCCTGAAGAAAGAAGAATTTAGAAAAAAGAAGACGTCAAATGGTAAGTTTAATTTTTTTTTACAGGTTATTTATTTTATTCCCCCCTTACTATTTTTAGGGTGAGGGGGGTAGGTAGGGGTTAGAATGTTTTGGGGTGGGGGGGGGTGACTAGGGGCTTGGGACCCCTAGTCACCTTGATGGGGGGGGTCATTTAGGGCCCCCACCCACCACTCAGGGGTGGGGGCCCGGGGGGGAGGACAGTAGGTCCCCCCCCTTATTATTTTATTAGGGCCCCCACCCACCGCGCAGGGGTGGGGGCCAAGGGGGGAGGACAGTAGGTCCCCCCCCTTATTATTTTATTAGGGCCCCCACCCACCGCGCAGGGGTGGGGGCCGGGGGGAGGACAGTAGGTCCCCCCCCTTATTGTTTTATTAGGGCCCCCACCCACCGCGCAGGGGTGGGGGCCAGGGGGGAGGACAGTAGGTCCCTCCCCTTATTATTTTATTAGGGCCCCCACCCACCGCGCAGGGGTGGGGGCCAGGGGGGGGAGGACAGTAGGTCCCCCCCCTATCTTTATTTAGGGCCCCCACCCACCGCTCAGGGGTGGGGGCCAGGGGGGAGGACAGTAGGTCCCCCCTTATTATTTTATTAGGGCCCCCACCCACCGCGCAGGGGTGGGGGCCAGGGGGGAGGACAGTAGGTCCCCCCCTATCTTTATTTAGGGCCCCCACCCACCGCTCAGGGGTGGGGGCCAGGGGGGAGGACAGTAGGTCCCCCCCCTTATTATTTTATTAGGGCCCCCACCCACCGCGCAGGGGTGGGGGCCAGGGGGGGGAGGACAGTAGGTCCCCCCTTATTATTTTATTAGGGCCCCCACCCACCGCGCAGGGGTGGGGGCCGGGGGGAGGACAGTAGGTCCCCCCCTTATTGTTTTATTAGGGCCCCCACCCACCGCGCAGGGGTGGGGGCCGGGGGGGAGGACAGTAGGTCCCCCCCTTATTGTTTTATTAGGGCCCCCACCCACCGCGCAGGGGTGGGGGCCGGGGGAGGACAGTAGGTCCCCCCCCCTTATTATTTTATTAGTGCCCCCACCCACCGCGCAGGGGTGGGGGCCAGGGGGGAGGACAGTAGGTCCCCCCCCTTATTACCATTTATTTTTTTACAGTGAGCAGCCACAGGCGGTGAGCAGCCACAGGCTGCTCACCGTTTAGTGGACATGCCCCTACTCGCGGTATAGCGAGTAGGGGCATTGGGGAGATTGTAATCTCCCTTGTGCTATTATGGGGGTCATATTGACCCCCATAGAGTGAGGGGGGACCTGGGGGGCTTATGAAGTGGTGGGGAGCACAGCTCCCCACCGCTTCTGTCTTTTGCATATTACAAGGAGGGAGCTGCACGCCGGTAGCTCCCTCCTTGTAATAAACTGATCGAACAAACGAACACTGATACACAGTGTTAGTTTGTTCATCTGATTTTTTCTATTCATTCATTCGTCTGTCTGATGAATGAATGAATAGATGAAATTCCCGTTCGCATGTCCAGGTGTTTCACTGGGCATGTGCGGGAATCTCACAGTCTGTGTAGTGTGGGTAGATGACGTGTCCCACAGGGACTTCACCTACCCACACAAAGATGGCGGCGCCCTGAATAAAGATCAGGGCAGAAAATACAGATTTAGAAATAGGTAATCTGGGGGGCTTAGGGGCATTTGGGGGTGACTAGGGGGTCAATTGGATGTAGTGGAGGCGGGAGGGGGGTTAAAAAAAAAACGGGATTCAGCATGACAGTGCCGCTTTAAGTTGTAACACCCTGTCCTTGACAGCATACTTGTTTCCTATATAGCAGGAAGGATATAAATGTGTTTGTCAATGTTACAATGGTATAGGAATGTCCATGTTTGTTAATATAGAGCTGAAACAGAATGCTTTTTTGCCTTACACTTTTCACTGATCAGAATCAAAATTAAAACCACTGACAGGTGAAGTAAATAACAGTGATGGTTACCATGACACCTGTCAAGGGGTGGGATACATTATTAGGTAGCAAGTGAACAGACTGTTCTTGAATTGTGTTGGAACAGGAAAAATAGGCAACAAAAAGATCTGAGTGACCATCACAAGGGTCAAATAGTGATGGCTAGAACTTATCCAATATGGCAAGTCTTCTGGGGTGTTCCAGGTATGTAATGGTTAATATCTACCAAAACTGGTGCAAGGAAGGACAACCAGTGAACCTGCGTCAGGATCATGGACATCCAAGGCTCATTGATACAGGAGGGAAGCAATAGCTAGCCCGCCTGGTATAATCACACATAAGAGCTACTGTTATTATTATTATTATTATGATATTTATAGAGCGCCGTCAAATTCCGCAGCACTTTACAATGGGTGGACGAACAGACATGTAGTTGTAACCAGACAAGTTGGACACACAGGAACAGAGGGGTTGTGGGCCCTGCTCAATGAGCTTACATGCTAGAGGGAGTGGGGTAAAATGACACGAAAGGTAAGGATAGTATTAGACTAGTGACAGTTGCAGAAGAGGAATCAGTTGGGAGCTATTAACAGTTTAATTAAAATACGCTTTTATGAAGAAGTGGGTTTTTAACGATTTTTGGAAGGAGTGGAGACTGGGTGAGCATCTAAAGGAGGAGGGAAGCGAGTTCCACAGTAACCGTGCAGCCCTCGAGAAATCTTGAAGGCGAGCATCAGAGGTGGGAGTACGGACAGAAGATAGACGTAAGTCTTCAGCAGATCGTAAGGGCCTAGACGGGACATACATACTGTAACTCAAAATTGTCGAAAAACGTAATGCTGGCCATAATAGAAAGGTGTCAGTGTAACGAACCCTTTGTACTTTGTATAATATGTTCATTTGCACTCCACCAAACTCCTAGAGGGTTATTGATTATTGCCCATTCACATAGTACGCAAATTCGTACTCTCACGAAATCCAAGCAGGTCGTGGGAAAAGTGCTTCGTCAAACGCATACCCAAACATCAGTCAAGACTTAATGAAGGGTAAAACTGGAATGCTTTATTATGGCCAGATGGCCCACTTTTATACACAGACCCCCAGCATGGGATCTCCAGCAAAAGTATAGTAAAACACGCCCAGGAGTCTGTGTCTGGGAGATAATTGAGTGTACTTTGCTTAAACTAATTATCTCCCAGGCACTAGAGTTACAGAGAATAAAACATAAAACACTCCAAAACATACAAAATATTAATAAGGACCCCCACAAATCCTATATCCCTGGATAGCCTGGATCTGAGCGCCCAAAGTGTCCAAGTAGCACTTAGATCCCACAAATAAAGCCGAATCGCCACCGGGGTAAAGTTTTGACTGCCCACACACTTGGCGTCTGCCCAAAATAGTTCCATGAGCAAAGTGGTAGCAATCAGTCACTTTTAGGAGTCCCAAAACGAACAAAATACCAAATGGTTCCCCTGGCTCATAGCTAGTGATTGTTCCTCTAGTTCGTGTGTATCTTTTCCAAGAATAGCGCTCTCCTGGCTTGTCGTGAATAGAAGCAGGCATTTGTACAAAGTTACCGGTGTTTGCGAGGTTAAGTGTGCATACTTTTGATAGACAAGATGGCCGCCGTTTTCGAGTGCACGTGTCATTCGGTTATACAAATGGTGGCCGCCCAGGGAGAGCACTTAATTTTGTGGTTACTTTGAAGTTAAAAGAGCAAGGGGTGGTCGGTGTTCAATAAATCAAACTACCGAATGCAGGAAAAAATAACTGGGGAATTACAGGATTTGTCACATTGCTCCCCCCCCCCCCGTTCCATGGTGTGGCATACCCACCAAGACCCTGATGGGTTGTCTTGGGGATGTCTGGGAGGGCAGATTAAGGCTCCAATTCTGTTTGTTGGGATAATCCATCCGCATTGCCGTTCTGTTTGCCTGACCTGTACTGCATTGTGAAATTGTTGGGTTGAAGAGCCAGGCTCCACTGCAGAAGGCCGAAGTTATCTCCGGCTACCCTGATCAACCAGATGAGGGGGTTGTGGTCCATCATTAAAGTGAAGGGATGACCATAGAGATGCCCATATAAGAGCCAAGTATTCTTTTTCCACGGTGGCATAGCTGACTTCTCGTGGTAAATGTTTTTTGCTGAGGTATGCCAATGGGTGCTCCATTCCGTCGTCCTCTACTTGGCTTAACATGGCTCCCAGCCCAAACATGGAGGCATCTGTGTGGATGAGAAACGTTTTAGTATGGTTCGGGGCGGCCAACACAGGTGCCTCGCTTAGTGCTGATTTCAAACTCTGGAAGGCAACCTAGCACTCCGGGGACCACACAACTTGTCTGTGGAGGGACTTTTAGTAAGGTCAGTGAAAAGGCTTGGCTAGGGTGCTATACTCTGGAACAAACTTGATAGTACCTTAGTCTTAGTACGCGGTTGGGGCCAGTTGGCAATAGCCTCTATTTTGGCGGGTTTGGGACGCTGATGGCCTGAACCTACTCTATTAGATATTTGTAAAAGATGAGATGGAACTGCACTCGATCCTCCAACGTAATCTGAGTCTGGGTGCAACCAGGCCTGGACCCAGTACCAAGAGGCCAATAGATAAGTAGACCAAAAATAGAGAGGTCCAGGCACTACAGATCGCAGTGAAATAGGCAGTTTATTCAACTCACAGCCAAAGCAATGTTTCGACCAAACTGGTCTTTGTCAAGCTTCCCCCCTGCCATATGATCTAGCAGCTCATCTATCAGGATCATAGGGTAGGCATCAGTGACTGTCCTACCATTAAGTTTCCGGTAGTCGATAATTGTCGGGAATAGAAGCAGGCGTTTATTCAAAGTTACCGGTGTTCGTGAGGTCGAGTGTCTGAAATAGAGTTCCAGACACTTGATGACCAAGTACCGATGCCTGCTTTCAGTAGACAAGATGACTGCCGTTTTCCAGTGCACGTGTTGTTGGGTTATTCGAACAGCTGCCGCCCAGGGAGAGCACTTAATTTAAATGAAGTTAAATGAGCCAGGGGGTGATTGGTGTTGGGTAGATCAAACTACTGTATGCAGGAAATTACAGGGTTTGTCACAGTCAGACCTGCATCTCAGTTTGCTACATATTAGGCTGCATAGCTGCAGAGCAGTTAGAGTCACATAATGACCCCTGTCCACCAATGAAAGCTCCTTCAATGGGTACATGCGCCACAGAACAGGACTATGGAGCAATGGAAGAAAGTTGCCTGATCTGATGAATCACATTTTAGATCAGGTGAAAGGCCGGTGTTTTTTCATCATTTACCTAGGTAAGAAATAGCTGCATGATGCACTATGGGAAGCAGACAGTCTGGCAGAGTCCTTGTTATGCTTTGGGCAATGTTCTGCTGAGAATCCTTGGGTCCTGACATTCAGGTGGATGTTACTTTGACACGTTCCCCCTACCTAGGGATGGTTAGAGAAAATGTACACCCCTTCATGGCAATGGTACTCCCTAATGGCAATGGCCTCTTTTTATAGGATAAATCACCCTGCCACACTACAAAAAAAATGTTTGGGAATGGTTTGAGGCACATGACAAAAAAATCAGGGTGCTGCCTTGGCATCCAAATTCCCCAGATCTCAATCCAATTGAGCCTCTGTGGAATGTGGTGAAACAACAAATTAGATGCCTGGAGGCTTTACCTCACAACGTGAAGGGATTTAAGGATCTGCTGCTAATGTTTTGGTGCCAGATACCACAGGACACATTCAGAGGTCTTGTAAAGTCCATACCTTGATGCATCAGAGCTGTGTTGGCAGCACGGGGGGAGCCTACACAATATTAGGCAGGTGGCCCTAATGTTGTGGCTGATCAGTGTATTTTATCAAATAGATTTTTTTTTTAAACGGATTAGTTCCATTTGTTTTGCTGCTGCTTATTTTGTGTTTTTGTTTTGCATTGTACAGCTCACAACTTAACCTGCAACACATTGAACATATGTACTCTTAAGCTGTATGCTTTGAAGAAGAAATGTGCATGAAACGAGGCTGAGACCGTGTTTCTTCATGAAACCTGTAACACACATGAGATAACTCACACCTAAAAATATATCAGATTGTTACACACTGTGAAGGAAGGAGGGGGTGACTAGTAGATTTCAAAGATCTCTGTTTACAGCCTATGTTCTGCTCACAGTAGGCTTTTTGGACTTGGAGCGTAGTTATCAGTATTTTACTTGAAACATGTTATCTGAATTGCAACTCTCAGAAACCTTTGCTTTGTTTACTAATGACATACAGTGCAGTGTTATTGGAAAAAAACACACAAAACCAGCCATAAGAAGGTATTTTAGAATGAGGGAGGTGGCAGAGGAGACAGTGTATATACTGCAAAATATATAATTTTTACAACACTATATAATAAACTGTATAGTTTAACACCGTATAACAAACACATCTTATTTAGACCAACAAGTTACAACAACCAAAAAAAAATGATGATGTGAAATACAAAGTGCAGAAAATATGTATAAAAAGATCCTATAGACTAAAATGAAAAAGCAACAGCATACATTTGTTTCCATTTGTTAGGCAGCATTGTCAAGTGTACTTCATTTAGCAATGATATGAGAAAGTATTTTACATAAAATATGTTACAATGAAGTTAATATTAGAGAATCTAATTATGAGAATGTTGTTTAGTAATGAAAAACATATTTGGTATATGGAAACTGCTCTGTTCATTAAACTTTAATTAAAGTAGATGCTTTTTCCATTTGACTCACATTTTTCAAGGTCTTTGAAATGTTATATTTTGATTCATATTACCTTCGCTGTAAGAATTTAGTGGAGGATGTAAATGTTTGTTAATGCAGTTATATTGGCTAGAATGTTAGAATAAATTGGGTATATTGTAAAATGTATGCCCACTGTTCAATGTAATTCATTTAAAAGTGTTCACTGCATTTTGCACTTCGTATTTGTGCATAATTTTTGTTTGGCATAAATAAAATAAATAATCTAGTAATCTACATATAAAAAGTCATTAAATAATTATCCAGATATAATTAGATAGAGTGTATTATTTTATGACAATTCATGGAATTTGAAATTAATATTAGAAAACTCTCTGTGTCTAGTATCCATACTTTTACTCTTTATATCAACCATAATAGATTCTATCTAGTAACATTCTCTCACAGACACACACTCCCACACATACAGACACATACAATTTACCACACATGATATACCAATATACATTCTCAGACAAAATTACACATAAATATGAATTTCACATTTACACAAATACACCAATATGCAGGGAAGGGCTGGCAACCTTTGACCTGAGGGGAAGTTCAACAGAAATTAAAGATGTCTGGTGGGCTCATATTAATTTCCCTACCCCGCCCCCCCCCTTTCTATCCCTCCACTATTACTATGAACTCCCACATTGACTCACACAAATGCATACTGCCACAAACACATTGCCAGGGACTCACTCTTATGTACAAACACACTTGACACTTATACTGTACGTGTTTATAGCCATTTGTAAAACATTCAATCTACAGTCGGTGTAGTGAAGGAAAGGGTAAGGGGATACTCATTGGTGCCCTACCTGGTATTAGTCATTTATTTATTTTTGCTATTTGAGATAGATGATGATCTCCATCTCTCTTTGCATAGCATGTGCAGGAAGTTTGCAGTTGTCAACTTGATTTTGTCTCATTACACCTAGCTTTAATAGTGGAAGCCATTTACATTTTGCATAGAAAAAAAGCTTGAATGGAAATGAGTCATAAAATACTCCTTTTATTTTATTCTATTATTTTCTATTGGAGACATGAATAGTTTTGTCAGTCTGGAATTACAAGTCACTAAAATGGTAGGATTTTGCAGTTTGGAAATCATCGCTGCCTGCTAATCTGAATGCCAGCCATTTTAGCAAGTAAAAATTGTCTATAAAATGTATTGACGATATTGAAAATGATACCCAACTGTCCAATCCCTATAGCTCCAGATGTCTTAAAAGCTATCACACCATCCAGGATTACAAAGCAGTTTATTCGGTGTTCTTCAAAATAAGGTGTTTATGAGAAAATGTAAGGATATTCATAAACTATATGATAGAGAGATTTGGCTTTTTCTTCTTTCATGTTCTTGTATTGTAAATGTTTTTTTTTTTTTTTTTTTTAATGGAAACCTGGAACATCAAAATGCCAACAATTACGAATTAGCAAAATCAAGGGATTATTAGTTATTGATTAACTATGCTATGCAAAAAAAAACGTGTTTCTTCATTTAATCTTTAACCTTGGAGATTTTCAAAATATCCAGACTATGTTGCTATTTCTATCCATATTACAAATGATTCAAGGAAAAAAGTGAATAATACAGCCTAATGTTACCATATTGCAAAGGAATTTGCTAACCCATTAGATTTCCTTTTATCCACACAATGAGGGAGAAAATGGACTGCATAATTTCAAAGAAATTGCACTCATAGTAAATCTTTCATGTAGTTCATGCAGCTATCAGTTTTGACATTACCTAAAATTACACAAGATTTGGATTATGTTTTCTTGAGCCTTAGGGGAAAGGAAAATAAATAAAAAAATATTCGTAAACAACACAGACTGATAACTGGTAGCAATAACTAATGAAGGCTGGATGAATAAATGTTATAATTCCTCAAGACAGTGTTTAAGTCTACATTAAAACAGTTTTCTTTTCATTATTTAAGTGGAAATAACACCTCAACACAAAACACACACATGTACAACAAATCTTCTAATTTTATCATGTATTTAATGTCACCATATATGTATGTATATATAGTTACATAAGGAAGCGTCCTTCTAACCCCAGGTGATGAGTGGCGGGAGAATGAGGAGGCCGAGGAGACCGAGGAGAGAGTTATACAAACGATAGTTGGAACGGGATAAGATACAAATAATCTGCTCTGCCGGTAACTTGCACCGATAGTTGGATATTCACTGACGCCTACTCTGCTTAGCCGCTTAGCCGCTAAGCCGCGAGCATTTCCCCATAACGAGGACTTTACCGCATGGTGGTGAAAGAAGGGGGATATAAGGAAATAAAGGAGAGAGAGAGAGAGAGAGAGGAGCAGAGAGTAATAGTAACATCAAGTCGGGTGCTATCAACAGCGGTGAGCAGTGATTATTTGAGATGATACTGTGTGCTCTCCTGGCCTTGGCAAGTGGTGACTACTTATGTTATTTATGTTATCTATGCTTAAAGTCTGATGAAGGTCTAAGGAAGATATAAACACATAAGGCTATACTCAGAAAAGAGATCTAAAAGTGCTAAGGTGTTAAGGTGTCCCTAGTACACTGTGTGGATACTGGACGCTATATTTTTTTCTCCACGTGCCCTCAAGTTTATCCTTGGTCTTCTAATTTTTTTTGGTTCCTTTTTTTTTGTTATCTCTCTCACCCTCCACAAATAACGGTATGTGCATTGTATATTTACAGTGACACAAAAATTAAATAAAATAGAGCCTACTAGAGTGATAACTTCACATCAGCGAGTACGGTCTTAAAACGACAGTTAAGACTAATTAGCCATCAGAGACATTATAATCTTAAACTGTTATACTGCCAGCACTGAGGTTTGAAGATTAAGGAATACCTACATAATGGCATAAAAAAAAAGTGACACTAAAACCAGTGCTAAAAAATAAAAAATAAAAAAAAGCTGAAACAAAGGCTGAATTAAAGTCAGACAAACGCTTGTCAAACTACTTTCTATCTCAAGATAAGGAAAGGAGATTGAGTCAACCGGATTTCACTAAGCCTGGAGGAGAGGATATGGCGAGCTCAAGCCAGGTTGATGTAAGTGGAGTGAATCAAAATTGCAATTTTTCACCAACTGACTCGATAAATATAGATAGAGTCACTCTGAATAGCTGCTTTGATGCTCAAATGGAAAAGATAAAAAGTGAAATTCAGGCTATCACTATAACTTTTAAAGATGAAATAATGAAATTGAATATAAAGATTACGTCCATGGAAGAAAAATTGGAATAATCGTTGGTACAAAATAATATAATGGAGGATAAAATAAACTCCTTGGGGCAGAGATTGGATCTCCTAGAAACAAAATTGGTGGACTGGGAAGATAGGTCCCGAAGAAAGAATATCAGAATTAGGGGAATCCCGGAGAATATTTCCTATCAACAGTTAACTGGCTATTTGCTAGAATTCTTTAATTTTCTAGATATACATCTGGAGAATATCCCATTTGGTTTTGAGAATGTCCATAGACTACCAAAATCAAAAAGTCTACCAGCTCATATCCCAAGAGAGGTCATCGCAGGTCTGCACTCTCTCTCTTTAAAGGTTAAACTCAATGCTGCACTGAGGACGAAATCCCTAAAGGACTCAAAGCTTGTGGACCTAAAAGTGTTCAATGATGTATCCCTGGCTACGAGAAATGCAAGAAAGAAATACTCAAGCTACACGGCAAAGTTAAGAGAACACAATATAGGCTATGCATGGGTATTTCCTACAGGATAAAAGATTCATCATAAGGAAAAAAAATGAACTTTTTAAAGATACTGATAAGCTACAACAATGGTTATTAATGAGTGAACTGGCTTAAATGGAAAGGGAGGGACAGAGAGGGGAAGGCAGATAAGTATTGTCTGCCTTGTTTTTTTTTGTTTGTTTTTTTGAGGCTAAATTTAAAGCCTATTTATAAGAAGGTGATATGTGGCAATAGAGGAGCTATATAGCAGGAGGACATATGGAGGTGGGAGGGGAAAGAAAGGGAGGAAAAAAGGAGAAAATACACGATTAGTGATACACGATTAGTGCGCACTCAATAGGATATTTCTATGTGACTCACTAAATTACCTACAGTTATTAATGGTCACAAAATTGATGTTAGATTAGAAAGCACTTAAAAATTAAGATAATGCATTCACAGGATATAAATACACTCAATATTATATTTGAAGTATGTGTACGTGTATATAAGGGGGGAACTGTAGGGAATACATTAATTGTTACAAGATCACATGGGAAAAAATCAATAAAGAGGTTGAACATAGTTTGAGGATTATATATATGAGTGTAACACACGATAATAATGGATAGAGATATAGAGAAGTTTTTTTTTTTATTATAAAATTGATAATAAATGCAGGGTGATTTATGTGTAATATGGGATAGTACATGAGTGACATTTATCAAAGTTTCACGGAGAATTGATAATTAAGGCAGGGTGAATTAGGATGGTTGTACTCACTCCTTCTCCCACGTTATATTGGAGAACTCGATTTTCCACTTTGTATTTTTTTTTTTTTTGGATATATGGGAGTGTGAGATGGGAAGACTTTTACGCATATAGTATTACATATATTATCCATGCATATTAAATAAGGAGGTCTAACCTGTACAAAGCAATAACAGTTTTAATTTTAATATATAATGGTAAATATAATTGTCATAAAGGTATTTAGTTGCTCTTAAAATAGAGAGTTTACAATATAAAATCTGGGGAAGGAAGTTCTAGGGTATATATATATATATATACATATATATATATATATATTTTTTTTTTTTTTGCTTCCCTCTAACCGCTAAGGTGGTTGAATATAATTGACCTATACCTTTTTAAGGCAATGGTCAATAATGGGGAGGGGTTGGCTCCTTTTGGGGGGATTAATGTTGTATGTACGTGCTTTTATTGTTTTGTTTTATGTGAAATGGTCATATTTTGTTTAGAATATTATGCTGGAATCAGGGGAGATTGTTTAAAAACAGATTTGGAATGTCAATGGTTAAATTAGCATCATTAAATTTGAGGGGATTAAATTCACCACAGAAGCGAAATATCTTCCTTAGCTTTCTAAAAGAGGAGGCAATTTCGATATGTGGAG
The DNA here is from genome assembly GCF_036172605.1 of Pelobates fuscus. Lineage (NCBI taxonomy): Eukaryota > Metazoa > Chordata > Amphibia > Anura > Pelobatidae > Pelobates > Pelobates fuscus. Next base: position 96,987,455 of record NC_086327.1, read on the forward strand.
TCCAGGAGACACACTGGGAGCGGACGGGCAAGCAGCGATTCAAATCTAAAGATTATCCCTATATTTTTTCCTCATCTATGTGTAACAAAAAAAAAAGAGGAGTCACCACACTTATTTCTTCACGAGTGGCCTTTAAATTTATTTATCAGGTAGAAGATTTAGAAGGTAGGTTTCACATATTAATTTGTGAAATCAATAACCAGGTCTATATGATCGCTAATATTTATGCCCCAAACCAAGCTCCAATAAAGTTTATTCGGAAAATATTTGATAGAGTTGTCAGAATAAGACAAGGGAAAGTAATCTATCTAGGGGACTTTAATTGTATCCTTAATCCGGATCTGGACAGAAAGAGCTTAATTAAAGATCAATGTAACAAACAATTAGGAAATTCTGTGAAAACATTTAGCAATATGTTAAAAAAAGAGGGGTCTGTTAGACCTCTGGCATATTCTTCATCCTATAGAATGTGATTTCACTTGCTTTTCGTATGCACATCAGGTATATTCTAGAATCGATTTAATAATTTCAGATCCAGAGATCTCTAAAATGTTTTAAATTTTTTTTATCAAAAATATATCATGGTCAGATCACAATGTAGTGATAATGGTTATTGATGATGGATTGAATAATAATAGATCTAATTGGAGATTGAATGAACGTCTCCTAAACAATACTTTATATCTTAGCCAAATTAAGACAATAACTGATTTATTTTTTGAGGCAAATAGTAAGGGCAATTTGCCCTTACCCCTTATATGGTGCGCTTATAAATGCACAATTCGGGGACATTTAATTAAATTGGGGTCCCAGGAGAAGCAGAAAAATAAAAAAAAAATTATCGCAACTATATATAGAACTAGATGGACTGGAATGCTCTAATAAAAATAAACCCAGTATAGAACTCACTCAAAAATTGATGATCATTAAGGAAAAAATAAATAATATGTTGACTCAGAAAGCAAATTTTTCCTTAGAAAAATTACAAAGGACATGGTATTATAAAGGCAATAGGGCGGATAGATTACTTTCTAATAGATTAAAAAAGGAATCAATTAAGATGAGGGTAACTAAGATCATCCAAGATGATGTTACTCTTTTAGATCCAACTAAAATAGGTCAAGCTTTTCAATCGTTCTACAGCAAATTATATAATTTACCAGATCGACAAATGCCAGTGGATCTAAAAAAATACTTAGAGCATTTATATTTACCTGTAATATCGAATCTTCAACTTCAAAACTTTAATGAGCCTATGGCGATGGAAGAAGTTATTTGAGCCATTGATAAATTAAAATTATATAAATGCCCAGGTCCGGACGGCTTCAGTAACATCTTTTATAAATCTCTAAAAGAAAATTTGGCTGGCAAATTGACTGATATCTTTAACGATTTTTTGATAAAAGGTTATATACCTGATGAGATGCTAAAGGCGCATGTAGTCCCAATTCTCAAACAACAAAAACCATCAGAGTTAATAACTAATTATAGACCTATATCGCTATTAAATGAAGATATAAGACTTTATTCTTCAATAATTGCAGATAGATTAAATAGGATTATGATAAATATAATTCATAGGGACCAAGTTGGTTTCATTTCAAAACGATCTTCTCGATATAATGTTAGACGGTTAGTGGATGTGGTGGATTGGGCTCAGTCAGGAAAGTTTCCCCTCCTGATCCTGTCACTGGACGCAGAGAAAGCATTCAACAGGGTCAGGTGGGACTTCCTCGACGCGGTCCTAAAAGTTTTTGGATTATCGGGAAATATAGGGAGATCAATAATGGCTTTATATTCGAACTCTACAGCAAAAGTTCTGGGTGCCGGTTTTAGTTCAGACTTCTTCTTATTGAAAAATGGGACAAGACAGGGATGTCCCCTGTCACCGCTTCTTTATTTAATGGTAATTGAGCCCCTTGCAGCTGCAATAAGGAGTAATGAGGCAATAAAGGGCCTTAATGTCAAAAATGATTGTATTAAACTGACAATGTATGCGGATGACGTTATACTGACCCTAACTGATCCACAGAACTCCTCTACTGCCCTATTAAAATGTATGGATGAATACTCATTGCATTCGGGGTATAAATTAAATGTTAATAAATCAACCGCTCTTGTAGTGCATATTTCCCCGGTTTGCATAGGCATTCTTAAAAATCGATTTGAATTTGCGTGGGCAGATTTATCAGTTAACTATTTAGGGATCGAAATTGCAAATGAAGTGAACAGAATAATGGAACTCAATTTTTTACCACTCCTTAAATACACAGCAAAGAAATTTAAATATATTGATACATCATCCCCCCCAGATACCCCACCATCACCATCATTTTTTCGGAGGGACTTAATACAGAACAGAAGGAAGTGGACAGACGACACACAACCATGGGAAATACAGGGGAAAAGACAACGATCAATGGAAGAAGGAGACAGAGAAGTAAGAGGAAAACAACACAGAGAGAAGAGAGGCAAGACATCAATTTAGAAGGAATTTTTAACTTAACCGATAAAACCCTAACTTTAGAACAGGCAAACATTTTTAATAAAGGTCTTAAATTCGCCCCCACAGCCGATTTTAATTCTTTCGATTTTTTTGTTGACATGAATTTGTTTAAAAGAAAATTATGCCTTAAAAAATTTTTTTATAACAAAGAAAATAACGTGCAAGAAGAACAAAATGATGGATACATTCACACATCACTCAAAGCTAAATCCCAGTTCTTTCCAAGACATCTGATTTCAGATGCAATCCAAACCTTTGAAACAATGGTAATGAAGGATGTAGAGAAATTTGGAAGAATCAACAAATATAAACACAATTTATCGATAAAGGGAAAAAAAGCTTTAAAAGAAATTAAAAATAATGACCAATTAGTGATCAAACCTGCTGACAAGGGGGGAGGGACGGTAATTCTGGATAAAGATTCATACATAAAAGAAGCAGACAGAATACTTTCAGATTCCTCGACCTATCAGAAATTAACATATAACCCTACGAATGAAACCATAAAAATCTTTAAGCAGTATGTGGACAAAGGAAAAAACTTAGGAATCCTTACAGACAAAGAGGCAGACTACCTGTGGATAGACAACCCCAAAATACCGGTCTTTTATCTATTACCTAAAATTCATAAAGACGTAACCAACCCCCCAGGAAGACCAATTATATCTGGCATAGATTCAATCTCTACTAGAATTTCCGAGTATATTGATACCATCCTCCAGCCAATTGTCAGAAAAAATCCCACATATCTTAAGGATACTATTCATGTCCTACAGATTTTAGAAAAAATAAAATGGATAGAAGGCAACAGATTAGTCACATGCGATGTAACTGCGCTATATAGTATCATACCCCATAATATAGGAATAGCAGCAGTGAAACATTTTTTAGAAAAATCCGATTTTAAAGAAGAGCAAATACAGTATATCTTGGAAGGAATCTCACTAATTTTAACCCACAATTATTTTTGGTTTGAGAATACTTTTTACCTACAAATCTGTGGAACGGCAATGGGCACCAAATTCGCCCCAAGCTATGCCAACTTATTTATGGCATTTTGGGAAGAAGCATTTGTACTCCAAGGACATCCATGGGGGGCGAGTTTGGTGTCCTATTGCCGTTTCATAGATGATATCTTTTTTATATGGACTGGCACTTTAGAGGCTCTACAAGAATTCATTTTATATCTTAATACTAACAACTATGGAATCAATTTAACTAGCACTTATAGCGAACATAATATTAATTTTTTGGACCTTGATATCAGGATCCAAGATGCCATGATAGTTACCAAAAACTATTTTAAACCAGTGGATGCCAATAGTTATATCGACACCAATAGCTGTCATCATAAACCCTGGCTAAGTAACGCCCCTAGGAGCCAATTTTTAAGGATTCGCCGCAACTGTAAATTAAACTGTGATTATCTAGAGCAAGCCCAATACATCAAACAGCAATTTATGGAAAAGGGATATAACGAAACATCTTTGAATCAAGACTTAGAAGATGTAGGTAAATTAAAAAGAAGCCAACTTATTCAATACAAACCAAAGAAAATACAAACCAACACTAATGAAGTTCCTTTCATTTGTAACTTTAACGGACACAACAAACGTATTCATAAGACCATAAATAAACATTGGCACCTATTAAAAGACGACCCAATTTTATATAAAATTTTACCTTCAAGACCTAGGATCACATACAGAGGAGCAAAAAATTTTAAAAATATACTAGTTAAAAGTCACCTAAAACCCACAAAACCTAAGCATTTTATTCAGGATCTTAAAGGATTCTATGGTTGTGGCACATGTCTCCCATGCAGAACAACTAAACAGACAAAAAGACATCTAGAAAATTTGGAGAGTATTATTCAGAAACCGTACACTATAAAAGACCATCTCACGTGCCACTCCAAAGGCATTTTATATCTTCTAAAATGCCCTTGTAATCTGCTCTATGTAGGGAGAACCATTAGACCTCTCAAAGTTAGAATCGCCGAACACATTCGGAACATTAAAAATGGCTTGGAAACCCATAGTGTGTCGCAGCATTTTAAAGAAACTCATAATCAAAACCCAGAGAATTTATTTTTCTGTGCGATTAAGGAAGTGAAACGAGACTGGAGAGGGGGTAATTATATTAAAACATTAGGGAAAGAAGAAATGAAATTTATATATACTTTTAAAACCCTTATCCCCCATGGCCTCAATTTAGATTTTGAGGTTTGCCACTTTTAAATATCCAATTCCTTTTATAGCCAGTTTTTTATATAAAGGTTTTTGATCTTAAGTCTAATTTGGGAATGTTCTTAAGCTCATTTTATCCTTGCCTTACTATCAGCACTTTTTCATTCATATGTCTTATTCATTTAGTCCCCCTTTTTTTTTTTTTTTTTTTATATATTTTTTATTTTTTTATTTTTATTTTTATTTTTATTTAATTAAAAAAATTTTTATTTTTAACCAGACCTACACAGTAATTTTAAAGTGTATAATTTTATATTTCCTGGTCATTTATAAGTTTTTCTATATTATATTTACATAAATTTTGTATCCAGAATATACATTTATTATATTTTATTCTTTCCATTCAAACTTCGTTTTGAGAGACTTATCTGTACAATGAAAATTATCCAAAATGGACTGCCAGCTGTTTATGGGACTTATTAAGGGCAAAACGGATTGCCAGCCGAAAATGGAACCAAATAGAACGCAGGAGCACGTCCCAATACAGAGAAATCGGAATCCTAACGTATGCGTTCCACCGTTGGAACGCAAGAGCCGAAACCGGAAATGACTGAACGAATGCGTTCCACCTGTGGAACGCGGAAGTGAAAAATGCCGCGATCGAGCACTCAGGCCGGAAAAAGGGCGCGAAATTGAAACTACATATAAAGAGAACTTACAGCAAGGACCCACAGCAACTGAGGAAGCCTCCATAGGAGGCGAAACGCGTTTTGCTAACAGAGACAATCTCTACAAGATTTCCCTTAATCGTAAGGTCTTGTGTTTTTTATACTTATTGTGCACTTTATTCAATAAAGCACTTTTTACTATTTCAACTCACCTGTGAAAAGACATCACCTTATTCACCACCTCTGGGCAGTAGAAAGAAGGGAGTGGGAACCTAAATCCCACAACGCTGGAAGATTGAGCCTTATTTTATAGGCTCCTGCCTTGTGAGTTTATTTTCATATACTTCCCTGACGTTTATAGGAGATTTTAGACAATATTGCACTATTATGTGTTCTTTTTGCTTTATCTCCAGGTTGTTTTAAATTTGTTTTAAACAAGAAGACACTCCACCTTATATTGTATGTATATTCTGTTTGTTGTGAGGGCGAAGGGTACTCACTAAGGTGTATGAGAATCTCTTGGTTTATTTTAGCATATGTGTGTTCCACTGGTAATACTGTATTTCTTTTAAAGAAATTTAAAGAATGGAAAAAACTTGAAATTTCGTAGTGGGGCCGTATCAATGTAACTAGATCCTATATTATACCAAAAAGGGTTTACCTATTTAGAATGGTCGCTTTACCTTGTCCAGATAGTTGGTTGACATTAGCACAATCTATTATTAATAAATATATATATGGCTAAATAAACCCCCAAGAATAAGCCTGAATCGGCTATCTTTAAAAGTGAAATTAGGTGGACTTGGGGTTCCCATTTTAAGAGACTATCAAAAAGCCTCAAGTTTTACACACGTGGTTATTACTCAACTAAATGAAGCTAAAAATGAGATGTGGTACAAATTAAAACAAGATTTAACTTCTATTGAAGGTCCGTTTTCAGATTTGAGTCCACTTTTTTGGACGATTAAGTCAAAAAACGATGATCCACCCAAGTTTATCTCCCACAGTGCTGTTTTGAATGACACCCTAGAAGAATGGAAGAAAATTAGACACCTAATAGGTCTACATAATAAGTTAATTCCCTCCTTGCCACTAATTAATCTATCATATTATATGTCCAATGTTAATTTGCAAAGATGGACAGAAAAGGGGGTATATAGAATACAAGATCTACTAGATAAAAATTATTAGATGGATTTTCATGCCTTAAAACAGAGATATAATATAGAGAATAAGGAGGTTTTTAATTATCTAAGGTTAAAAGGTTTTTGTCAGCATTATGTGGTCAAAGAAACATCCAATCAAATAATCTGGTTGGAAAATACACTTAGTAAAGATTTACCAAATAAACTGTTAGCCATGGGGATAAGACTCTTATCGAAGGACCCAGACAAACCTCTGGAAGCTATAATTAAAACATGACAGAGGGACCTTGACATCCAGATTAGCTATAAACAATGGAGAGATGCTTTAGATTTGGTTTATAAAAAAATATAAATTGCCTCAACCTAGTAGAGTGTCAGTTTAACCCCTTAAGGACCAAACGTCTGGAATAAAAGGGAATCATGACATGTCACACATGTCATGTGTCCTTAAGGGGTTAAAATTGTAAACAGATGGTATATGGTACCCAGCAGAATTAGTAAATTTTCTAATTCCTGTGATTCCAACTGCTGGAGATGCAATTTAGAATGTGGGAATTATTTACATGTATGGTGGGACTGCGGGCCTATTCAACTGTTTTGGAAAATGATTTTATTTAAGATAAAAGCTTTAACTTTGATCGATTTAACCTTTTCACCACAGACATGTCTATTACAACTTGACATACGGCAGGTAGCCAATAAAGCACTCCCTCTGATAGTTCATATACTCATGGCCGCAAAAATGACTATCGCTAGGTATTGGAAATTAACTTTGGTACCAACATGGCCAGTAGTTAAGGAACAAGTGAAATTCCAATAAAACATGGAATGTGGTTTAAATAGAGGACAACAGGATAGTTACAACTTATGGCTCTCTAAGTTGGGATATTGTAGTAATGACTAAATTATGTTTCTACAATGTTATATAATCAACCCCCTCAGAGTTCCAGCAAATCTTCTTTTTTTTTCTCTTTTTTTTATGACCATTGGTGTTTAATGTTTGTTTATGTTTTATGGTATGTCTGAAACGAGTCTACAGAAAAGAAAAAAAATGGGTCGATATGGTGGAATAAGCTGGATTTAGAGATATCATGTTAATTTAGACAATAATTACTAATGAAGTGATAGATTCTCTGTTAGACAAATTTCAAACAATGTGTTATGTTAATGTACTGTATTGTGAAAGAAAAAAAAGAAAAGAGAAAGAGAAAAGAAAGGATTGAAAGAAAAAATTATCAATAAAGAATATAAATATATAAAAAAAAATTTGCCAGATTGGTTATGTTGCCTTTGAGACCCTATGGTAGCCCAAGAATGAAAATTACCCCTGTGATGGCATACCATTTGCAATAGCAGACAACCCAATGTATTGCAAATGGGGTATATCCAGTCTTTTTTAGTAGCCACTTAGTCATAAACACTGGCCAAAATTTGCGTTTTTTTTGCATTTTTCACACACAAACAAATACTAACGCTAACTTTGGCCAGTGTTTGTGACCAAATGGCTACTAAAAAATACTGAACATACCCCATTTGCAATACCTTGGGTTGTCTACTATTGCAAATGGTATGCCATTATGGGTGTCAATTTAATTCCTGGGCTACTATACAGTCTCAAAGGCAACGTAACCAATCTGGCGAATTTAAATTTCAAATGTAACGTGCTATATTTGACCCTGTAACGTCCCAAAACACCATAAAACCTGTACATAGGGGGTACTGTTTTACACGTGAGACTTTGCTGAATACAAATTTGTGTATTTTATTGCAGTAAAAGCAAACAGTATTATGACATTGACAGTTAAAATGTCATGTGGAACTAAAAAAATAACATTTCTTATTTTTTCCCATTTTGTTTCATATTAAATTATGTTTCATAGCTAAATATTTGATATTAAATGAAAGCCCTGTTTCCACTGAATAAAATGATATATAATAGGGTGGGTACATTTAATATGAAAGAGGTGAATTACGGTTGGACAGACATGTAGCGCAAATGCCAGGTTTTGTTTACGTTTTGTTTTGTTCACAACGTGTACATTTGGCTCAGTCCTTAAGGGGTTAAAGCTACTTTTTTCAGACCCAAACAACAAAAATAAAAAGTATTAAAGTCCTGTTGCAACAATTATAATAATTTAAAAAAAAATCTTGAAAAAAACCTCAGCTCTTAAAAATAGACCTTTACCCATTGATGGCTCCGTGCAGCCTGAGCTTGGATGGTTGGAAAAACCTTATATAGCCTTTCCTATGCTATGCATTATCAGTCAGAGAACTATGTTTGGTTGGCTTACAAGCCAACAAATCACAGTGCTTAGACTGAAGTTGCATTGTGGGATGTCTTTCCTGAACAAAAAATGTGTTCAGTTGAACCAAAAACATGGTGCTGTGCACAGTTTTTAATTGATGCTGTGAAAGTAAATATTAGAGGTTTTCTTATGACTTCTGAATATTCATTTTATGAGAGATGCCTTTTTTTCCCAGCAACTATTAATTTAATCCCTTATTTCATAATAGCTTCATTCTATTTACATTATACTTTGTCAAAACACTAATGTTTCCTTTAGTTAACTTTTTTTAAATTAACCCCTTAACACCGCAGCCAAATGTACAAGTTGTGAACGAAACAAAATGTAAACAAAACCTGGCATTTGCGCTATATGTCTGTCAAACCGTAATTCACCTCTTTCATATTAAATGCACCCCCCCTTATTATATATCATTTTATTCAGGGGAAACAGGGATTTCATTTAATATCAAATATTTAGCTATGAAACATAATTTAATATGAAAAACATGGGAGAAAATAAGATTTTTTTTGATTTTTTTAGTTCTTCATGACATTTTAACTGTCAATGTCATAATACTGTTTGCTTTAACTGCAATAAAATACACATATTTGTATTCAGCAAAGTCTCACGTGTAAAACAGTACCCCCTATGTACAGGTTTTATGGTGTTTTGGGAAGTTACAGGGTCAAATATAGCGTGTTACATTTGAAATTGAAATTTGTCAGATTGGTTACGTTGCCTTTGAGACTGTATAGTAGCCCAGGAAATAAATTTACACCCATAATGGCATACCATTTGCAATAGTAGACGACCCAAGGTATTGCAAATGGGGTATGTCCAGTCTTTTTTAGTAGCCATTTGGTCACAAACACTGGCCAAAGTTAGCGTTAGTATTTGTTTGTGTGTGAAAAATGCAAAAAAACGCCAATTTTGGCCAGTGTTTGTGACCAAATGGCTACTAAAAAAGACTGAACATACCCCATTTGCAATACCTTGGGTTGTCTACTATTGCAAATAGTATGTCATCATAGGGGTAATCTTCATTCTTGGGCTACCATAGGGTCATAAAGGCAACGTAAGCAATCTGGCGAATTTTAATGTGAAAAAAATGAAACACAAGCCTTATATTTGACGCTGTAATTTTTGAAAACACCATAAAACCTGTACATGAGGGGTACTGTTGTACTCGGGAGACTTCGCTGAACACAAATATTTGTGTTTCAAAACATTAAAAAGTATTGCAGCAGTAATATCGTCCGTGTAAGTGCTGTTTGTGCGTGAAAAATGCAAAAAACTTCACTTTTACTGGCGATATCATCGTTGTAATACATTTTACTGTTTTGAAACACTAATATTTGTGTTCAGCGAAGTCTCCCGAGTAAAACAGTACCCCCATGTACAGGTTTTATGGTGTTTTGGAAAGTTATAGGGTTAAATATAGTGCTAGCAAATTAAATTCCTTATACTTTCGGCATGGGTTGTCAGGCAGGTCCCGCTAATTGTAATTAATTAGGATACCTAATTATGTAAAATTATTACATAAATATATGTGTAGAATTAATATATGTATATATATACATATGTGTATATATACGTATATATATATATTTTTTTTTATATTTTTATTTATATATAGGTATATATATAGTGATATATACGTATATATTTATGTATATAGATATATATATTATTTCGTTCTACGTGTATTTTGATATAAATATATATATATTAATATCACAATACAGTTAGAACGAAATAAAACACATCTATATATTTTTTAATATTTTATTTTTAATTATTTTTTTTATTTAATTTTTTTACGTATTTACATATTTTTTTTATATGATTTATAAATATATATATAACAATAATTATATATATATTTAATCAGTATCAGTCTACGTGTAATTTGATATTAATATATATATATAATTATATATATATTAATATTAAAATACACCTAGACGGTGTATGTGTATGTGTGTATATGTGTATATATATACTTAGATCATATATATATAATATATATATATGATCTAAGTATATATATATATTTTTTTTTTACACTTTTAACTTTATTTTATTTTATTTTCAGCCAGCAGGGGGACCAACTGTCATTACAGTTGGTCCCCCTGCTGGCAATGCCTGAGCCAGCTATACCGGCCATGTGATTGTGAGGTCCTCGCAAGGACCTCACTCTCACATGACCGGGAGGGACCGGAGGAGGCAGATCTGCCGCGGGGGGGCTCCCTGGGAGTCCCCCCAACCGCGATCGCCGGCGTGGGACCACCGGCGACCGGGTAAGTTAAAAAAAAACGGCGGGCGTATATTTACGTCCTGCGGCGTTTAGAGCCGCTTTTAAAAGGACGTAAATATACGTCCGCCGGACTTAAGGGGTTAAATTAGTCAAGTGAGCTGCATAAAAACGTGATCATTAACAAATAAAGAAACCGATTTCTATTTGGTCTGATTGCTGATTGCTGATACCAATCATTGGTTATGGGGATGTAGTATATGCACCTGCACCGCAATCCCCCATTAATAAAAACTCAATACATTGTATAACTCGTTCTGCCAATTTGCGCTACAATGTTATTACAGGATCCACCATTGTGATATGCTAAAAGAACTAAACTGGCTGTCGCTGGAATCCAGACGCACCCTTTATCTTTCCAGCCTTGTGTTTAAGAGCTTTTCTGGGAAGCTCCCGCCCTACCTGAGCAAAATGCTCTCCGCGGCTGTTCCCATCTCCTATAACCTTAGATCCAGTACCAGCACTTTATTTAGTCTACCTCCGTACAAAAAGAAAGCGGCCCAATCCTCCTTTTTCTTTAGAGCACCGCAATTATGGAACGACCTCCCGCACACTTTAAAATCTTCCCGAAGCCTAAAGTCCTTTAAGAGATCCCTCTCTACATACCTCAAAACAGAATGCATGTGTTATGGTTGATTAAATATTTCATACCTGTTCTATGTTACATTTTGTAAATATTGTGTATTAATATTGTTTTTGTTTTTTATTGTACCCTTATGTACCAATGCAATGTTTTGTGGACCCAGGACATACCGTATATACTCGAGTATAAGCCGACCCGAATATAAGCCGAGGCCCCTAATTTTACCCCAAAAAACTGGGAAAACTTATTGACTCGGGTATAAGACTAGGGTGAGAAATGCAGCAGCTACTGGTAAATTTCTAAATAAAATTAGATCCTAAAAAAAATATATTAATTGAATATTTATTTACATTGTGTGTATAATGAATGCAGTGTGTGTGTGTATGAATGCAGTGTGTGTATGAATGCAGTGTGAGTGTATGAGTGCAGTGTGAGTGTATGAGTGCAGTGTGAGTGTATGAGTGCAGTGTGAGTGTATGAGTGCAGTGTGAGTGTATGAGTGCAGTGTGTGTATGCATGCAGTGTGTGTGTATGAATGCAGTGTGTGTGTGTATGAATGCAGTGTGTGTGTGTATGAATGCAGTGTGTGTGTGTATGAATGCAGTGTGTGTGTATGAATGCAGCGTGTGTGTATGAGTGCAGCGTGTGTATGAGTGCAGCGTGTGTATGAGTGCAGCGTGTGTGTATGAGTGCAGCGTGTGTGTATGAATGCAGTGTGTGTATGAATGCAGTGTGTGTGTGTATGAATGCAGTGTGTGTGTATGAATGCAGTGTGTGTGTGTATGAATGCAGTGTGTGTGTGTATGAATGCAGTGTGTGTGTGTATGAATGCAGCGTGTGTATGAGTGCAGCGTGTGTGTATGAGTGCAGTGTGTGTGTATGAATGCAGTGTGTGTTTGAATGCAGTGTGTGTATGAGTGCAGCGTGTGTGTATAAGTGCAGCGTGTGTGTATGAGTGCAGCGTGTGTATGAGTGCAGCGTGTGTGTGTGTGTGTGTGTGTGTGGTGCAGAGCCTTGGTGGGGGGTGGGCAATTTTTTTTATAATTTTTTTTATTATTTTAATTTTTGTTTTATTATTATTATTTGTATGTATTTAATTTAATTATTATTTTTGTATTATTATTTATTATTGAATTATTATTATTTTTTTATTATTAATAATTATTATTTTTTCGTCCCCCCTCCCTGCTTGATACATGGCAGGGAGGGGGGCTCTCCTTCCCTGGTGGTCCAGCATTGGTAGTTCAGTGGGGGGAGAGGGGGCTGGCAGAGCTGTAACTTACCTGTCCTGCAGCTCCTGTCAGCTCTCTCCCCCTCCGCGCCGTCCGTGCAGCTCCCTCTGTCAGCTCCCAGTGTAAGTCTCGCGAGAGCCGCGGCTCTCGCGAGACTTACAGTGGGAGCTGACCGAGGTGCTGAACGGACGGCGCGGAGGAGGAGAGAGCTGACAGGAGCTGCAGGACAGGTAAGTTACAGCTCTGCCAGCCCCCCTCTCCCCCAGTCTGTATTATGGCAATGCAAATTGCCATAATACAGACTCTGACTCGAGTATAAGCCGAGTTGGGTTTTTTTAGCACAAAAAATGTGCTAAAAAACTCGGCTTATACTCGAGTATATACGGTACTTAAAAATGAGAGAAATCTCAATGTATCTTTCCTGGTAAAATATTTTATAAATAAATAAACACATAAATAAATAAATTTGCTGTGCCAAAAAACAATATAATATAAGATAGCATATTATAATAACATTTAAATGGTTTCAGTATTCAACAAAAATACCATTTTCCAGATTGGTCGTCATTTTCTGTTTTGGAGAACTAATAAAATGCCGCCCAGAGACATAAATATATCACATTTATGCATGGCTGACAGACTCTAGGCGCAAAAGAATACATATTTTATGTGCTTTAATTTTGTCATCTGCGAACTAGATGTTCTAAGTCTGTGTGTGACTTTGTCTGAAACTTCATAAATGTTCAAATGTTTATCATTTTCAAATCTTTGTTAAAGCTCAGTTTTCCATCATCTAGTTTCATTAAGATTGTAGCTTCAAAACCTCGGTTATTTTCTGCTTTATATATTATTTTTTGTACTTTCATTTCCTAGTTCCTACAACATGCCAATCTTTTCTTTATTGAAGTTTGATTTTTAAACCAGCAGCCTTGAACCTCTGTTTTTTGATAATCAATATTTAATGTTAGCTAAATATGTTCACAATGTAGTTAATAAATGCTTACTTTACTGCAACAATATTTTTCAATTTAACGATGTATATTTATTTTAAATTTTCAGTAAAATGTTTGCCTTGCTAATGGCATTAAAATAAAATAGACATGTCAAATTAATTAAAGCAAGTAATAGTTCTATCATTTCTTGGCCACCAAATTGATCACCGTGTATGCAAATGCTTCAAGCATTTATTTACTAGAAAGCATTATATGGCAAATTAATTACATTATACATAATTTCCAGTTCAAGATAAGTTAGGTGATCTTTGCCTTCTAACAATTAGCAATTAAAAGCAATTACATTCTGTGTTATTTTCCCAGTAAAATCATAAAATAGAAAAGTCAACAGAACTCAAGGGCAAATAGCAATTAGTTTTATTATGTTGTATTGAAATTGATGTGTGTTTTATTTTTTGTTGAATAGAAAATTATGCATACATCCTATGCTTTGCCTGAGTGATTGTTTGAGAATGGTGATAGGAAAGCAAATGTATTATTGCAAAAAATGCAAAGTATAACAGTGATTTACTTGTCAGTCAAAAGTGTCAATCAAACAATATAGGGAAAACACACATTCAACCAGTTTATCTGTCCATCCGTCTACCTATCTTTATACTTATATACCACACTGAAAGATATTTATAGTTGAATGTAATGGAACTTTTTTCAACCTAGATTAATCTATTATTATGCATTTTAAAAAAAATGTCAAGGCCAAGCAACTAGCTTGGCAAAAGAGATAAAATATATATTTCACTGTTATTTAATTTAATTTTAAAACTAACCAGAGCAGATGTTTATGTTGGTTGGGTGATCAGTCACTAAAAACTTGTCAATGCCATTAACATTTATTAACCCCTTAAGACCGCAGCCATATGTACAAGTTGTGAACAGAACAAAACGTAAACAAAACCTGACATTTGCTCTATATGTCTGTCCAACCGTAATTCACCTCTTTCATATTAAATCCCCCCCCCCCTTATTATATATAATTTTATTCAGGGGAAACAGGGCTTTCATTTAACATCAAATATTTAGGTATAAAACACAATTTAATATGAATAAAATATTGAAAAATAGGAAAAAAATAAGAATTTTAAAAAAATGTTTAGTTCTACGTGAAATTCTAACTGTGACTGTCATAATACTGTTTGCTTATACTGCAATGAAATACACATATTTGTATTCAGCGATGTCTCACGTGTAAAACAGTAACCTCTATATATAGGTTTTATGGTGTTTTGGAAAGTTACAGGGTCAATTATAGCATGTTACACTTTTCAGTTTTTTCACATTGAAATTCGCCAGATTGGTTACGTTGCCTTTGAGACTGTATGCGAGCCCAGGAATGAGAATTACCCCCATGATGGCATCCCATTTGCAATAGTAGACAACCCAAGGTATTGCAAATGGGGTATGTCCAGTCTTTTTTAGTAGCCACTTGTTCACAAACACTAGCCAAAGTTAACCTTAATATTTGTTTGTGTGTGAAAAATGCAAAGAACTAATTTGAATGCCAATTTTGGCCAGTGTTTGTGACTAAGTGGTCTCAAAGGTATATATATCAAATATCTCAGATTATATCATATAAACTCCAAATTAAAACCATATGACAAGCTGGAGCGCAGTTCTCGTCTTGCTGTAAAAATTAGACAAGAAAATTAGTTCATGCAAACAAACATTTTGCTCAATTTTTCTTTTTTGGAGAAAACATTTTTAGAAACGTCTTTTGAAGAAGATGTATATTGTAAATAAAAATAAAAAATGAAACATTATGTCAGTCACTTAAAGGGATCATGTCAAGGACTTCTGTGGAATCTGATTCTGATGCATCTCTGGAATAAAAGACGATGTTTCTATCAAACAGTTCATCATGACTACAGGAAAGAGTGAAAAGAAATGTGTTCATTTAGTCCCTTTGGAGATACCGTATCTAACTCAAAAATCCAAAAAGTTTCTCTATTCAACAATAATCTTCCCCGGTCTCCAGCTCTATTTGATGCTGGAACATGTTCGATAGCTACAAATTTCAAAGTAGCCAATGGATGTTTCGTCTGTAAAAAGTGTTTGGCTACTGGTTTATCGGACACTCCGTCTCTGTATGCCAACCTGATGCTCGATCGGTGTCCCCTTATCCTTTCACATAGAGCCGTTTCTGTTTTTCCTATGTATACTAAGCCACACGGGCACGTTAACTTATAGACAACGTGTGTAGTTATTATATATAATTATATATATTAATATATATATTAATATTAATTAATATATATATATAACTTCGTGTATGTGTAAATGTGTGTGTGTATATATATATATATATATATATATACTAAGATCATATATATATAATATATATGATCTAAGTATATTTTATTTGTAACTGTAATTTTTGTTTAACTAATATTTTATTTTTATTACAGGAGAGGGGGCAGAGACAGTGTCAGCCAGTGATTTCACATCACTGACTGACACACAGGATCAGTGATCACAGTGACTGCCTGTCACTGTGATCACCTCCTGCAGATTGGGTAATTGACCACAGTTGGGAGTGCCTGGGTGATACAAGCACTCCCCCCTACCAATCTGCAGGGGGATCATTGCGCCTGTTACATGTATCAGCCATTAGGCTGACACATGTAACACTGATCTCAGTAACACTGATCGCAGTGACAGACAGTGCAGATCGCGGTCACTGACCCCAGGGGGACTGCCTGGGGGGCCAGGTATGTCCCCCTACCGCGATCTGCACAGGGGAAAGCCGCCGGCCACGTGTGTCAGCCGATTTGAAATCGGCTGACACACGGAAAATACTGATCGCAGTGACAGCCTGTCACTGCGATCAGAGACTGCAGATCGCAGTAACCGGCCACAGGGAGGGTTGCCTGGGGGGCCAGGCATCCCCCCCGACCGTGATCTGCAGCGGGAGAATACCGCCGGCCACTGGGGCGGCCATTATAGCAAGGGCGTACTATTACGCCCGCTGGCGTTTAGAGCCAGCTCCTGCAGGGGTTAAGAAAAGAATGTCTGTTTATTTGACTTAATCCCTATAACCACTACACTACCAAGCGGTTTGCAAGAAAAACACCTCCAGAATCCGAGCATTGTTGGTGTCCTGGAAAGTAATGTTTAATTTTTAATTTCAGTATGCTTGGGTAACACACTATTTAATGGAAACAAAAATATATCTATACATTGTTCTCAGTGTGTATTTGTGTGTGTATAATATATATATATATATATATATATATATATATATATATATATATATATATATTAAGGGTATACTTCATTTTTCACACATGGCTTTTCCATTTTGGCTTTATTTTTGTTCAGTAAATCATGACATGCTGTAATATTTCATGTGTTGTTGTTCATTTGAGGTTGTATTTACCCAATGTTAAGACCTGCTAAAGAAAAGATGATTGTTATTATGTCCTGATATGTAAGCCTGTAGAATTCAAAGAGGATGTACTTTCTTTTTCACGTGACTGTATATCCCTATATATATTGTATGTATTGCCACATTACCACACTGTATCACTGTAAAAGGGGGTGATGTGACAGTGTGACTGACTATGTGTTGGGTAATGTAACATAATGCTTAATTGTGTGTAGGGGGTGATGTGACAGGAGACTGTATTTCTCTGTTCAACCTCCCGACATATTGATGCTCATTTTGTTGCAGGTGAGTGGGTAACTTCCTTTCACCCACCCCATACTTACTTCTTTGCTGCATAATTTGCACTTTGCAAGTCAGCCTTCTTGGGGGCACTCAAGTGGACCCCAACATTGCTTTATTGGTGCAATACAGTACTCACTCTTGTGTCTGTCAAAAGAGCAGGTGGATTTGTAGTAGTGGTAGTGAATTATGTTACAAAACTAGCCTTTACACCAGTACTTGGTAGATTAATGTTGATGCAAATGTTGATGGTTCTAGTACAAGTAATGTTCATGGTGGTGTCAGTAGTGGTGAATTTATTAGTGTATGTGGTGATGGTAACATTGACAGTGGTTGAAATGATTGTGCCAGTGGTAGCAGTTGCAGCTGTTGTCTCTGGATGAATTTATTCTACAGCTCATGAAGATGGACTGGGAGATGGTGGAAATGCATGCAGGAGGCAAGAAAACATGAGATGCCAGAGAAAATACTTGGCAGCTACCTGTCCTCATCCAAATGCCCCTCGTCTAATTCTCCTGGCTCATCATACACACAGTCGAGAAGCTCGTGGGCCATAGGTAAAAGTGCTATGTGTATAGTGGTGAAGTAAACAGAATTTCCATCACCAGATTCATCATGATCACCATCCCCAACAACAGACATTGGGGAAACTACTTTTGTACTTCATTGTAATTCCCCACTGTGGCGAAACCAACCTCGCCACTGGAGGAGCCTGCTTGCTCGTCTGCTCCCTTTGGACTATGACCCTGCAGGTTAAATCGTTTATTTTCCCTGCAGAAAGGCTTATTCGTGCCTTTCTGCCGGGGTGTTTGGTAGATTCCAACTACCGAACGGGGGACCACCGGGGAGCTGGAGTGTGCCGCCAATTGACCGACCAGAAGCTGCGGTTAACCGCAACTTAATTGATGAACGCTGGGTGGCCTTTGTTCGTTTGCCAAACACGTGGCAGCGCCCATTTTAAGTCCCGAAAGGCCTGCGGTGTTCAGCACTAACACTATGGAACTGAAAACGGACACTTACTTGCGCAAACACAGCTGAGCCGTCCTCCCTCTGGTTCCTATTCGTGCCCTTGGTGTCGAACACCGGTTCAGTCGGTACTTTGGGATATGTGAAGGTGTTAACCCAGATAGCTAAGCCATGGAGCCCATTCGTGTAACCAAAGACTATGTGAAAGACTTTGGCTCCATGGCATTTAAACTGTATGTATGTGATCTGAGCGCCCTTCGGTAGTAATGTGCGCTCAGATCTAAGCTATCTGGGGATATGTAGAATGTATATGTTTTATGTCCTAAATGTATCAGTAGGTAATTTTATGTCTTTTACTGTCTTTTGTCTGCCATGTGTGTAATGGAGTTTGCCTCTGTCCTAGGAGATAATTGGATTTCTTCCCCAATTATCTCCAGGCCAGAGGGGAGGGATTGGGAGGCATCTTGGGAGGTAACTCCTGTGTGATTGGTGTATTATGTAATTGTTGTAAATCCCTCCCTTGCATGGGAGAATCCTTTATAAGACAGTTGTGTGAATAAATCAGTATTGTTCCTGTTTTAACCCTCAAGCTGAAGTGTCGTCTCATTCTTGGGGGAATTGGATTGTATGCTGATTGCCAGGAGTGTAAGCGGATTGTATGCTTTTCCTGTTCAGCTATTCCAGTGTTCGTGTGTTTCCAGTTCGGGAGATTGGGGAATTCAAGTGTGTGCAGTTCGGGAGTTGGAAGATTCGTGTAGTTTGCAGTTCAGGAGGTTGGTGCTTGCAATAGCTGCTTGTCTAGCTGGAAGGGGAATATCGTCTAAATGGTTTTTATCCTCTGATGAGCGAAACGGTCCATTACACCCACTAAAGAGTTTCTCAGATGACAATGTAGACTCTACTGTGTTTTCCAAAACTTTATTTTAGGGTTTTAACTAGCTGTGGTAAAAGGAGCTTCAGTGCCAGTGGAAGCAGGAGTACTGGAGGTTGTTGCAGATGGGGAAAAACAATTAGTTTCTTCCTTTGTGCTAAAACAGACATAAAGAATCTGCTGCTAATTGCACTATTCTGAGGCTGAATACTACTAATAAAAGTGGTGGCAGTGATGGTGATGAAGGCAGCAGTGGCAGAGGTTACATCAGTCTTCATGGCCAATGGGTTCCAAACCTGAGAAGCCACAGCAGTACTGCTGTAGGTGGAGTGGATTTCATTCTATACCCTCCATTAAGTGACAGTTATTTTTTTTTCTTATTAGAATATGTGGCGGACCGCCTGTATATCGCCTCTGACTCCCTTTCCCAGAGTTTAATAGCGCTAGCCAGTTGTATTAATAGTTGTAGCCAGTATAGCATTCCCCCCACACATTAGTCGAGACTGAATGCTGAGAGTAGATCTGTTTAATGCAGGCAAAGGTTCAGAATTTATACATACAGTAATTGAGTCAGGAACTGTACAAACTCAATTATCTCCAGGTACAAAAAAGTTTAATAAATTTTAAACACCCCAAAAGTACCCTCAAAATACATGGAATACCCTCAAGAGTCACATTCCCGGATAGACCTGATCTTTGTGACTATCATATCCAAAAACCACTCAGATCGGTTCGATGGTTCGGGATTGTCATCGAGATAAACTTTTGACCAACCGTCCATGAGGTGAAAGCCCAAAATAGTTCCAGAGGAATGGCCGGTCTCCATTCGCGAACTTCCATATGTAAACCACACAAAATAGATGAATGATTACAAATGTTGAATGCTCCCACCATTCGGTAGTTTGTATCTCCCGAACGCAGTTAGTATGGGTGGTTGGGAACTTAAGCGAGCAGCAATTCCATCTTCACCATTGTTTGCGGGAGTGCCTATCCAAAATCAGTTCCAGGCACTCGACGACCAAGTACCACTGCCTGCGTTCGGTAGACAGGAGAGCATTCATTAAATGTTTCCCTTGTGGTTTCACACTTGTTAATGGAGGGTTTTAACATTCATAATAATAAGCTGTGGGGATGGTCCTCATTCGGTTCCTGAAACAGTTAGTATATCAAGGGAATGAGCGTTCGAAAAGGGAATAGTATTAGTGATGGGGCATTCCTTCACACAATATATTAGGTAAGGTATATGAATACTAATGTATTGTGTAAAGCAACACAACTTTATTCAGCAAATATAGGTGTTTGCATTGCGAAATGTGCTAATGCTTGGTGGATTTATTGCTGTAACATTATTGTATTTGATGTAAAGATACACTGCACAGAGATAACACACCTACACAGACCAGATTGGTCTGAACACAGTCAGAAAAAAATTTGATTTGTATTTTTACTTCAAACAGTTAACAATACAAAAAAATAATACAAATAACTTTTAACAACTGTATATAGGTAAACTAGACTTACACTAGGATCAAAGATGCAGGCTAGGTAAACATATTTTTACCCTGCAACCACAGTCCCCAAAAGACAAAAAAAAGGAAAAAATCACTTTTAACAACTATATTGGAAGAACAGTTTCACATTTTGATGAATGACAAAATGCCTGCAAAATACCAACCTTCTATCTCCCACTCAAAGTGTTCTCCAGTGCTCCTCCTGACTGTACTAGTTGCTAAATGCATCATGAAGCTAAAGCTGGTCTCACATTAGAATCAATGACCCAGGCTTGGCAAGCACAAGAGTGCCTAAAAGAAGAATTTTCTTACCTTTAAACAGTTAGCAAGAATAAATAAATATAACAGCTTTTTAAATAGCAGTATAATGGTAAAATATTATCACTTAAGTGAATGACAAAATGCCTACCAAGTGCAAATCTCCTATCTTCCTATCTCCCATTTATTCCAAATTTTTCTTTAGTACAGTATCACTGGTGGTCTGTTTCCCTCAATAGATAAAGTCAGTGTTTAGAAGAAAACTTTTTGTATTGTCCCTCCTTTTTCTCCCCTCTACTTGTCAATTCACTTAATCTGTAAATAAAATCAGCTTTTAGTGTTAGCGTCTAACCATCAATCAACTTTTTTGGCTACTTCTTAATAGTGGAGAAGATTTTTTTCTATTTCCACAACTAAATAACTCAAAATAACAATATATAAGATCAAAAAACACAGAGAAATATAGAATTACATTGAAAACATAAATTGCTATCATGACTGATGCATTTAACGATCTAGATTAGGGGTTCACTTGTTGATAAAATATTGTGCATTTCCAATGTTTAGTAGGACAAATTGTTCAGTAATTTAGCTCCCAGCTCTCAGTAAATTATCCCACACATAGAAGTGAGTTTGTCTAATAAGATATTATAGCAATTTTTACTTGATGAAACCAAATAATAAAATGAAAATTGGGTGCAACAAAGTATAAAATAAAACAGATAATGTGAATCTGTACAGCTATATATCATGTAAGATACGAAAATCTGTAATATAAGCTTGGCCAATATTGGTCAGAGTATTTGCCTTATTCCTTTATCGTTAAAGGTTGGATAGTGACAGGAAATGTAGTTAATGAACAATGGGAAAATGCAGTCCCTAATGAATATAGTTAATCTTGACACTGCAGATATTTGATTATTAGATTTTTCGTTATTCAGGCAAATTTTAGTCCGCAAAATACATAGTCAAATGCAGTCCACAACTTACGGGTGACTTTCGCACTACAGAGTGAGGACAGTAATTCTGATGTTCCTTGACATTCTTTGACTTAAAATGAAGTCCATTCAAATCTAATCTTTAGACACCTAGAGCAATGCAAGTCTTAAAAAACCTGGTTACTTTTTAGAAGTAATCTACACACAACTACAACATGAGGATAGTCATTGTTTGAGAGCTACCTCTGCCATCATACTGCTCAAACAGCCTAAACTATTGTCAACAATCACCCAATCTCAATAGGTAATGTGGTTACCCACTAATTACTAGGCATATTTCAATGCTCCATGGGACTACATCAGCTTGAGAAAGATCTCTCTGAAATCGAAATGTTGCTCTTTTTCCAATAAATTTGCTGCATAAATGACCCTTGAGTGCCTGAACCACAATTTTGTTCAACTATCAGAGTAGGGGTTGTCAGCCCCAGGTCTTGTTGCACCCGTATCACAGTAAGAGTTATTGCTTTTCTTTTTTTGATACCTGTCATCTGTTGTGGCACAAATCCTGGGATTCACACCCAGGGCAGGCCTAAGTCAAATAAGTATTTTTGGATCTGTCAAAAGTTGTCAGCATGACAATTGACTTAAATGGCTATATTAGAAAACCTCTGATGGCCAGGTTGATTTTCGAAGGACTTATTTTCTAACAAATAAATGGAGTGCAGCAATTCAATCTATTTATACTCTGTTTTGCCAGGAGAATTTCATATTGGTGCAAAACCGGATCAAAATAAAGACGAGGAACAACCAAACCTCCATTCAAAATGTTTTTATAATAACACACGTGGATATTTAACGTAAGAATTGCAAAGTGAATTCAAAACTAAAGTCAAAATACCTGATTTTGGGCAAATTATTTAACCCCTTAGTGACCAGACCAATTTTCCAGACCAATTTTCAATTTTCTTACCGTTAAGGACCATGGCTCTTTTTACATTTCTGCGGTGTTTGTGTTTAGCTGTAAGTTTCCTCTTACTTATTTACTCTACCCACACATATTATATACCGTTTTTCTTGCCATTAAATGGTCTTTCTGAAGATTCTGAAGATTATTTTCATCATATCATATAATTTACTATAAAAAAATTATAAAATATGTAAAAATGTAAAAAACACACTTTTCTATCTATGCCATATTGGGCATTTTTTTGACACACGTAGCAATTTAAGAATACATGTACGGAGAACTTTAAGGGTTACCTAATATGTGTTCAGCAACATCTCCTGAGTACAGTGATACCCCCCATGTGTCGGGTTCTCTGTGGGCTAAATTACCTTACTTGGAGGGTGCCCCTTCCAGTTTTTCAACTTGGAATTTTCACAGCTGGTCATCATGCACCCATGTCCGTTTTGGGACATTTTTGAAGCCGGACAATGTAATTTACCCACATCAAACCATATTGTAACACTTTCCATGCACTAAGTCTACCCCCAATCTTTGTCAACCTTTTGTGTAGTCATTTGTTTGTGTTATTTTTCACACACATTGTACTTTAGGCATGAATTCTCAGCACCTGTTATGCATTACTGCCAAAGAACACCCCAATATGTGTTCAGCAAAATTTCCTGAGTACAGTGATACCACCCATGTACAGGTGTGTTGGGTTCTCTGAGGGCTTAAATACCTTAATTTGAGAGTGCGCATTCCAGTTTTCAAACTTTGAATTTTCACAGCTGGTCATGCACCCATGTCCTGTTTGGAACATTTTTGAAACCAGCCAATGTTTTTTACCCCCACCAAACCATATATTTTTAAATTGTAGACACCCTAGGGTATTTCTAATGGTGGTTGTGGTGAAACCAACCTCGCCACTGGGCCCTGGAGAAGCCTGTTTGCTAGCCTCCTACCTGCTGACTATGGCCCCTGGGTTATTTGGGGCATATTGTACTGTATATTGCTGCTACTGGCCCTTTTAACAGCATCTATGGACATATTGGGACTTTTGGGACTACTGTCCCTTTAAGACTGTGCTACATATTCTAGTGTACTGCCTGTAATATTATATGTGTATTTGTGTGTTAAGTTTAACCTGGGATATGTATGCAGCATTCATTTGATTGTTCGGTAGAATCACTCCATTCATTATATTGAGTGAAACTACCGAACCACCAGACCACCCAGGAATAAGTGTGCCTCCAATTACAGTTTGCAACAATGTTGCAAACGGGTAATTGGCAATCAGTGTAATGTATTCTTTGTCCTCTGGGTGGCCGCCATTCGGGAAACAAACACGTGGCAGCGGCCATCTTAAACTACCGAACAGCGGTGTTTTGCCGTCGAGTGTCTGGAACTAAAATCGGACACTTGACTAGGCAAACACCGCTGAGACCTCCATACTTCCAGAAATTCGTATAGAAACTACCGAATGACCCGCCGTTCGGTATAAAGAACCCCACAAACAAGGGAATTCATTCAAACCCTCTCCAGGCTCTATAACACAGGCAATTCGCCTGTTTTCATTCCCTTGTTTGTGACCGACCGCAGGGCCAAAATGCATGGAACTGTTTTCGGATACTTTACCCATGCGGTCGGTCAAATCTTTGGAACCCCATATCTCACGAACCGTTCATCCGAATGACTTGAATTTTGAATATGTTGTCCCTCTGAATAAGGGCTATCCAGCGATGCTGGATTTAAAGGTGTACCCCCTGTTTTTGGGGTACATCCAGAACTTGGCTGGAAAAGTGTACCGGATAATTGGGTTTAATGTTATCTGAGGGGAGGGGATGTGTGGGCTGAACCATGTATGTGATTGGTGATTTTATGCCTCCCCCTGGGTGTGGCCTGTATGTGTATTATTGTAATAAAAGCCAGGCTGGATGAGACAGTCCAGAGTTCCTGTTTTACCCTCAAAGTGATGTGTCGTCTCATTATTGGGGGGAAGGATTTATTGCATGCTGTTCCAGTTGACTGCTAGGAGTACAAACCTATTCGTATGGTTCCTATTCAATGGTCTACAGCATTCCTATGCTTGAGAAGGTTCATATGCTGCATCGGTTCGGTGATTGTGGTGTCTGCCAGAGTGCTTGGAGTCCTCAGGAAGCACTAGGAGCATCCATTAACGGAGGTACCCGGTCGGGGTGCCAGGCGATCCGTTACATTGGTGGCAAGCGGTGGGATGGCGTCCTAGTGTGAGGTAAAGCAGGTCGGAGACACAGGTCGTTTGGATTACAAAGGGAGGACAACGCTAGTACCCGTACAGCGTCCCTATCCACAAAAGAAGCAACTGCAGCAGAGCAAGCATGGCGCCTGGCTACACTCAGGAGCGGTTGGACAGAGAGATTGCCATACGGCTGGCTTTCTTTGGACCCAACCCCTCTGAGAAAATTGTGCAGTTCATAAGGGAATCAACGGCAGATTTCCTGCAGCGCCTAGCAGATTTAGACAAAAAGAGAGCTGAAGGGGTCGTCCTTCCTCCCCAGCGGCAGTCTACGGTTCAGGGGGAGGAACCTGTTATCCCCTCTCCCCAGCGGCTGAAGGTGTGTAAGGGAGAGGAGTTTGTTACCCCCTCTCCCCACCGACAACCTAACCCACCAAGGGGAGACAGTAAACCCCTCACCAGCGCAGATGGGACCGTGGTCTTTGCGCCCTGCCTACAGGGAGTACAAAGGGTCAGCCCTGCTCCCCAGCGGCAGTCTACGGTGCAGGGAGAGGAGCCTGATATCCCCTCTCCCCAGCGGCTGAAGGTGTGTAAGGGAGAGGAGTTTGTTACCCCCTCTCCCCACCGACAACCTAACCCACCAAGGGGAGACAGTAAACCCCTCACCAGCGCAGATGGGACCGTGGTCTCTGCGCCCTGCCTACAGGGAGTACAGAGGGTCAGCCCTGCTCCCCAGCTGCTGAAAGTGTGTAAGGGAGAGGAGTTTGTTACCCCCTCTCCCCAGCGGCAGCTTAGCGCACCAAGGGGAGACAGTAAGCCCCACACCAGTGCAGATGGGACCGTGGTCTCTGCGCCCAAGTTACCGGGGGCAGAGGTAGTGGGTCCTACCCCCCAGCAGCAGCGTGATTTATTGGGAATTGGGAGCCCAGTCTCCACTCCCCAGCGGCAGTGTGATTTGTTGGGAATTGGGAGCCCAGTCTCCATTCCCCAGCGGCAGTGTGAATTGCAGGGAATTGGGAGCCCAGTCCCCATTCCCCAGCGGCAGGCTGAGTTACAGGGGGCAGAGGTAGTTGGTCCTACCCCCCAGCAGCAGAGTGATATGCCGGGAAGGCAGTGTGAAGTGCAGGGAGAGGAGAGCAGCGTCCTCCCTCCCCGGCGGCAGGCTGAGTTACAAGGGGCAGAGATAGTTGGTCCTACCCCCCAGCAGCAGCGTGATTTTTTGGGAATAGAGAGCCCAGTCTCTATTCCCCAGAAACAGGACACTGAATTGGGAGGAGAGGCAGTCGATCTCCCTCCACAAAGACTGAAAGTAGGCATGGGAGAGGAGATTGTTACCACCTCTCCCCAGTGGCGGATCATTAATGGGCAGAGTGTTATATCGGGAGAGGAGCTTGTTACCACCTCTCCCCAGCGACAGCTTAATGTACCAGGGGGAGACTGTAAGCCCCACAACTGTGCAGATGGGACTGTGGTCTCTGCACCTACAGCACAGGGTGTAAGGACAGTCAGTCCTGTCCCCCAGCAACAAGGCTGCTTAGCCAAAGGGGAGACAGTCGGTCTCCCCCTCCAACAGCGGAGCTATGTATCCAAAGGGGAGACAGTCGGTCTCCCCCTCTGGCAGCAGAGCGGTGCATCTAAAGGGGAGACAGTCGGTCTCCAGCAGCAGAGCTGTGCATCTAAAGGGGAGGCAGTCGGTCTCCAGCAAGGCTCCAACCAGACTACTCCCGGGGTAGTGCTGGCACCAGGGCAGAGTACCGCTGGGCTCTGCCCACTCAGCAACCCACCAAAACAGCCTACCAGTCCCCCACACAGCCATGGTGAGGCACCTGGACCTGGACAAGTTTTTCTCTTACTCAGGTGTAGTAACCATTTATTGTGGGTGGGCTGTACTGCTGTTTCTGTTTTGTGGGTGGGCTGCTGGACTAACAAGGGCACTGACCGGCAAGAGGTCAGGTACCCTGTTAGTCTGTTTGGAAAAGGGGAGAAATGTGGCGAAACCAACCTCGCCACTGGGCCCTGGAGAAGCCTGTTTGCTAGCCTCCTACCTGCTGACTATGGCCCCTGGGTTATTTGGGGCATATTGTACTGTATATTGCTGCTACTGGCCCTTTTAACAGCATCTATGGACATATTGGGACTTTTGGGACTACTGTCCCTTTAAGACTGTGCTACATATTCTAGTGTACTGCCTGTAATATTATATGTGTATTTGTGTGTTAAGTTTAACCTGGGATATGTATGCAGCATTCATTTGATTGTTCGGTAGAATCACTCCATTCATTATATTGAGTGAAACTACCGAACCACCAGACCACCCAGGAATAAGTGTGCCTCCAATTACAGTTTGCAACAATGTTGCAAACGGGTAATTGGCAATCAGTGTAATGTATTCTTTGTCCTCTGGGTGGCCGCCATTCGGGAAACAAACACGTGGCAGCGGCCATCTTAAACTACCGAACAGCGGTGTTTTGCCGTCGAGTGTCTGGAACTAAAATCGGACACTTGACTAGGCAAACACCGCTGAGACCTCCATACTTCCAGAAATTCGTATAGAAACTACCGAATGACCCGCCGTTCGGTAGAAAGAACCCCACAAACAAGGGAATTCATTCAAACCCTCTCCAGGCTCTATAACACAGGCAATTCGCCTGTTTTCATTCCCTTGTTTGTGACCGACCGCAGGGCCAAAATGCATGGAACTGTTTTCGGATACTTTACCCATGCGGTCGGTCAAATCTTTGGAACCCCATATCTCACGAACCGTTCATCCGAATGACTTGAATTTTGAATATGTTGTCCCTCTGAATAAGGGCTATCCAGCGATGCTAGATTTAAAGGTGTACCCCCTGTTTTTGGGGTACATCCAGAACTTGGCTGGAAAAGTGTTTCGGATAATTGGGTTTAATGTTATCTGAGGGGAGGGGATGTGTGGGCTGAACCATGTATGTGATTGGTGATTTTATGCCTCCCCCTGGGTGTGGCCTGTATGTGTATTATTGTAATAAAAGCCAGGCTGGATGAGACAGTCCAGAGTTCCTGTTTTACCCTCAAAGTGATGTGTCGTCTCATTATTGGGGGGAAGGATTTATTGCATGCTGTTCCAGTTGACTGCTAGGAGTACAAGCCTATTCGTATGGTTCCTATTCAATGGTCTACAGCATTCCTATGCTTGAGAAGGTTCATATGCTGCATCGGTTCGGTGATTGTGGTGTCTGCCAGAGTGCTTGGAGTCCTCAGGAAGCACTAGGAGCATCCATTAACGGAGGTACCCGGTCGGGGTGCCAGGCGATCCGTTACAGTGGTATTTTAAGATTTTCCATGCACTAGTTCTACCACCGGTCTTTGTCAAACTTTTGGGTAGTCATTTTTTTGTGTTATTTTCTCTATCATTGTACTTTAGGCATGGATTCTCAGTTCCTGTTATGTGTTACTGACAAAGAGCACCCCCATATGTGTTCAGCAACATCTGCCAAGTACAACAGTGCCCCCAATGTACAGATGTTATGGGTTTTTGCAAACCTACAGGGGTCAAATGTAGGGATTTCCCCTTTTCCCTGTTTGCACATTAAAATTTGCCAGATTGGTTTGCTGGGCCCACGTTGCTTTTGGGACCGTATAGCAGCCCAGGAATAAAAATGAACCCCATCATGACATACCATTTGTAAAAGTAGACAACCCACGGTATTCAAAATGAGGTATGTCCAGTCTTTTGTAGTAGCCACTTAGCCACAAACACCTGCCAAATGTTATTGTTTTACATAAAAAAATGCACTTTTACTGGTGATTTTATCGTTGTGATAAGTTTTACTGTTTTAAATACTCATATTTGTGTTCAACAAAGTATCCCAAGTATAACAATAAGAATGTACAGGTTTTATGTTGTTTAGGAAAGTTACAGGGTCAATATTAAATGTATGCTCACTAATGCAAGGAGCCTAGATGTCAGCAGACTGTTTTTTTTTTTAAGCGGACAGCTTGCAGAGTTACAGCTTCTGGCTTGAATACAGTAAGATTTTTACTATATTTATGGAGGCATGAGGAGCACAGGGAGGCTAGATGGTGGTGTTAACACTATAGGATCAGGAATACATGTAGTTGCACTGGTAACTATAGTGTCCCTTTAATTATTGGAGATTTTAATTACCTGGACATGAATTGGGACAGAGTGACTAGTACTTTAGCAAGGGGAATCAGGTTTTTGAATGTGTTAAATGACACCTTTATGTCACAACTGATACAAGCACCAACAAGAAAGGATGCTTGTCTGGATCTTGTTATAACAAACAATGTTGATCTTTTGACCAACATTCAAGTAGGGGAGCATTTGGGAAATAGTGATCACAATATGGTAATTTTTTAAATAAACTCAAAAAAGCAAAAGCACCCACGTACTAAATTATACTAAACGTATAATTTAAAAAAAGTTAATTTCAATAAGATTGGGGCAGCTCTACAACATATCGACTGGCATAAACTACTTAGTGAAAAAAACACTGAGGATAAATGGAAACTGTTTAAACAACTATTAGAAAGGTACATTTCTCAGTATGTACCATTGGGTAATAAATATAAAAGAAACAAATTGAATCCAATGTGGCTTAGTAGAGAAGTAAAACAAGAGATAAAAAATAAGAAATGGGCATTTCAAGCATTTAAATCGGACAAATCAGAGGCATCCTATATTAGATTTAAGGAAGCTAATAATGCTTGCAAAAAGGCAATTAAAGTGGCTAAACTAGAAAATGAGAAATGGATAGCCAAAGAATGCAAAGCCAACCCCCAAAACGTTTTCCAAGTACATCAATTCTAAAAAAAAAAAAAATTTAAAGTGTAGG
Organism: Pelobates fuscus; assembly: GCF_036172605.1. Classification (NCBI taxonomy): domain Eukaryota; kingdom Metazoa; phylum Chordata; class Amphibia; order Anura; family Pelobatidae; genus Pelobates; species Pelobates fuscus. The sequence continues at coordinate 97,017,594 of NC_086327.1, forward strand.
TACACTGGAAAGAGAGATGGGTCTGTTAGTTAATGAAGACCAGGAAAAGGCAGAAATTTTTTATACCTATTTTTCTTCAGTATATATTAATGACGATCCTATGACAAGAGAAATGCAAATGATTGCTGCAAAAATGTTGCAGATAACTTGTGATTGGATAACTTGAGACAAGGTGCTACAGCTGTTAGAGAAAATTAATGTAAATAAAGCTCCAGGGCCTGACGGTATTCACCCACGAGTACTTAAGGAGCTAAGTAGGGAAATAATTGAACCTCTGTATTTAATTTTTCAAGATTCTTTTGTTTCAGGAGGACTGGAGAAAGGCAGATGTCGTTCCTATATTTTAAAAGGGTTCAAAATCCTTGCCTGGAAATTATAGACCTGTGAGCTTATTTGAAGAGCTAATAAGGGATAATATTCAGGAATTCATTGGGAAGAACTTTGTTATTAGCAATAATCAGCATGGTTTTATGAATCAATAAATAAATAATAAACAATAAACAATAATATATTTTTTTTTATTATTATTTTAAATTTATTAAAAGGACCACTATAGTGCCAGGAAAACAAACTCGTGCCCCCACCCTCAGGGTCTCCCTCCCACCAGGCTGAAGGGGGAGGAAGGGGGTTAAACACTTACCTTTCTCCAGCGCCGGGCTCCCTCGGTGCTGGGGACTCTCCTCCCTCTTCTGATGTCACTGGCTGATGCTCAATGCTTTCCTATGGACCCTGGCGTCTTCTCACTGTGGAAATCACAGTGAGAAGCACGGAAGCGCCTCTAGCGGCTGTGAGACAGCCACTAGAGGCTGGATTAACCCATATGTAAACATAGCAGTTTCTCTGAAACTGCTATGTTTACAGCAGGTAGGGTTAGGGTTATTCCTAGATGGACCTGGCACCCAGACCACTTCATTGAGCTGAAGTGGTCTGGGTGCCTATAGTGGTCCTTTAACTTTATCACATGGCCCCTGGGGGTCCTAATTTGCAGAGGGGGAACTGTATGGGCTATCAGCAAACAAGAGAACTGCTGATTTTGCAAGCTGATTTTAGATATAACCCAAATGAAAAAATACATAATTGAATGCATGCAAGTTTATGTGTGGGGTGTATTTACTAAACAATGATTTTATTTATTTTGTATTTGGGCAGTGGAGTGTCCCTTTAAGTCAGGTTAAAATGTTACGTTTTACTTTGAATTTCCAACAATTCTGACAGAGTGTTTATTCTTTTTTCCTTATTGCATACAAATAGTTCTAACCAGTATTAATTTACTAAAGTGAGAATTGTAGGCAATTCACAGTGAATTTATGTTGAATTTTAAATGTAAGGCCAAAGTTGTTGAACTGAAAGCATAACTGACTTGGAGATTTTTCCAGGTGGGGTACTTTGGCCTTACATTTGAAATCCACTAGTTTTATATTCAGACAATTCTTACTTTGGTAGATAACCCTGTCTATTTTTTTTTAATTTTTCAACATAAATTATCCTGCAAGGAGACTGACACAGGTAAACCACATTGAAGGAGGCATTGCTAATAAACTGGATAATATCAAATCCATTGTTAGTATTAGTACCTATTCGATTTCAACATTTATTTTATTTTTACAGAAAGTGGAAAATACATATTTTGAAAATGTATTAGGTTTGTGTCTAATATATTGCGTTTTATATGTTTTCTCTTAAATTTCACCCTTTGGAGCTTGCTAGAGGCAAGCTTATTTGTTCATTTTTTATTTTCTGAACACTACATGAATAAAAATTTAAAAAAATACATTTAGTTTCTACTATTATTATGCAGTTGTGTTCTATTTTTCTAGCACTTAAGCCAAAATAAACAAACAAATCACAATTTTATTACAAAAAAGTCATAAGATCTATGTTTACAATAGCGAGATAAACAAATCTGTTATTTTCTATTATTTCTTTGATCAAAACTAACTTTAAACACCATCTGTTGTTTTGAGATATATGCATTTTTAAGGATGTAGATAATGTAGATTTAGATAGGACAGATAATTAGATATCCTTTCAATGATCTAGGCCTTTCAAACAAGTAATATGAGTGAATATCTATACAGTATTATTTTATGTTTATTATGTACACACTTCAAAATATATTAAAATTAATATATTTTAATTTTGATTCATTGTATAGACCTCCTTTTAAACGATAAAAAGAAAGCGGTTTTTCATGTTTTATTTTGTTCACTAAGCCAGAGTCCATGCCCCAGTTGCTACTAGAAGATTAAATAAAGATTTAGGAAGATTTGTCATTTATCTTAAACATGTAATTACCTGATTAAAGATAACCTAAAAGTATGTCTTAAAAAATAAAGTTCTATTATCTTATAAACAACTGAAATTTGTGACCTTTGAATCAATTGTAACCAAGCCTTAGGGAAAATAAAACTGATTGTTTAAAATGGATTAATTGACCAAATTAATACATTATTAATCATGTAAAAATATATAAAATGGTATTCATGCCTAAAGCAAAGATAGAATTATGGCAAAAAATTGTATCTACATATATATGATCTAAACGTAATGTACAATAGAGATTTACAATAATAGCATCTATTAACTTGCTTATACCCTTGGTCTGTCTTTGCAAATCATTTCAAGTTACTTACGTGAATAATTAAGTGCTGTCTCCATTTATACTTACAGGTCACTATAACAGCAATCAAATTACTTGCATCATCAGTTTTTTTCTAGAGAGACATTAAGATACAAGTGTAAATCATGTTTATCCTCTTCTTTAATGATATACCGTTCTATGTGTTTTATTGATTTAGCTGGAAACAAACAAAAACAATCACCTTTTCAATTTCAGTCTCCTATATGAAAAAGTAAATTAATTTCTCACTGTTGAAAAACTGAAATCGCCTCATTTTTGATCGATATTAAGCCCTGTGAGATATATGGCAAAATGGCATTCATAAAAAGTACATACTATACCTTAGCTTTTTAGAAAGAAATAATCTTTATTTTCCCGTTGTTTCCTCGCATATGTTGTTTTTGAAATTATATATAATTTTAGTGATAATAATAATTCAAAAAAGAAATACTTTTCTACATATAAAACCTTTACAGTGGGATTTCTGATGCAAATATTATTCAACATAAAGAAACATATGCACAGCTTTAAAGCTATATTTTTGTGAACAGAATAAATTTGAGCTTACTTTATTGTAGATAAAATCCTGATGCAGAAAGCACACTTATATGTAAGAAACTGTGTTTCCTAAAGGGAGCTATTTTTTTTTTTCATTTTTGTCTTGAAAGCCTGCAGTTGTATGTCGAAATATGATATTCTAGCCCAGGGGAAGCCATCCTTCGTCCTACCCTGAGGATAGAATTTTGACACTCCAGATGTTATAGACAACATCTCCCGATGCTCTTACATCCATATTGCTGGCAAAGCATAAAAGTAGATGTAGTCCACAAAATCTGGAATGCCAAATATTGCCCACCCCTGTTCTAGACCATGGAAGTCAACATTAAAAATGTCCTATTCAGTAAATGATTATGCTGTTTAATCATGTCATAAATATTCCGTTTTATAGTGTTTATTCTGTTGCAACTGGGAACATGTATAAAGTCTCACTAGCCGTTTCCCACCAATCAGGCTACGACACATCAATTACCATCTATGGGAACATCTAGGGGAAGTTATGCAAGGAGGACATTGTGGTCAGCTGAGAGGCATATCTTCATTCATTCATGGTGTCATAGCCTCTCCATTCAATGACGTGCAGGTGATGGTCAGTAGCAACAGCAAAAGCAGCATTGATTCCAGCAATGTTTACATTCTGGGCAGCTTTCCTTCTCAGGACATCAAAAGGAAACATAGTGGGCAATGACATGATACAAGTTGTACAAGTGGTTTAAGATTTTTTTTTGTTGGTACCTGCATCATTTTCTTGAGTCTTATATGAAGTTTCCTGATTGATGATTATAGTGTTCCTGAACACAGAAGGCTGTGTGCACTCTTTCATTCATTCTCTTTTTAAATCTGTCTAGATGCGAAATAGGATTGTGATAGCAACTTAGTAAAGCATTAATGTAAGTCTGAAAGCTGATGTACACTTATTGATTTTATAAGGTATGTGTGTACATCTCTCGTCAAAGTAAAATGCTAATCAACCAACTATGTAGTTGTAATTCAATGCTTAAAGGAATGGAGAGATGATGACCAACATGTTGAATTAAAAAAAAGAAAGTGAGGAAGATCTAAGTGACTTTCACCATGGAATTACTGTTGGTGCTAGTCAAGGCGTGATGGTATGAGTCACGGCAGAAAATGGCAGAAAAATAAACAAGAATATATCCAGTAAGTGGCATATCCGTGAGCAAAAATGCCCTCTTCAAGAGCGAGGTCAGAAGAGGACAGATGTATTCAAGTAGGCAGGGAATGGAACATACATGAAATATCTATATGCTATAACAGTGTTATAAAGAAGATCTCTCTGAACACATGTCAATTTTAAGGTGAATGGGCTGAAGCAGCAAAAGGCCACACCAGGTTTCCCTCCTGACAGCTAAGACAAAGTACTTGAAGCTACAGTTTGAGGTGCATGAAAATAGGACACTAGAAGTTTCAAAAAACATTGCCAGGTCTGATGATCCATAAATCCATGGATCCAGCCTTTCTCAAGTCACCTTTGTTGTTGGTAATGGTATGATAGTGTGGGAAATACTTTCTAGGCACATATTAGGCCATTTAATATGAACAGAACATTGTTTAAATTAGTATATATATATATATATATATATATATATATATATATATATATATATATATATATATATATACACTGTAAGGAATCCTTGCACTCAGGCACTCAGGCTATATACATAAATACCTGCCGGGTGCTTAGCCTGGGACTTTGGTATCCAGAAAGTAGTGAAAATGGCAGCACTCACGGTCTTCAATAAAAAGTTCTTCTTTATTTAACAAGGTTAAAACATGGAATCAACGTTTCAGTCCCTCTCTGGGACTTTCATTGGGATCAATATCTGATGAAAGTCCCAGAGAGGGACTGAAACGTTGATCCCATGTTTTAACCTTGCTTAATAAATAATAACTTTTTATTAAAGACCGTGAGTGCTGCCATTTTCACTACTTTCTATATATAATGTTTTACAATTTAGTAGATATACCCATGTTTAATTATGCATGTTTTATTGTTGGTTTATTTAAAAACAGCTTGCAAAACTTACAGATCTCTTGTCTGCAGCCTTAGTAAGCCATATCCTACTTCCCCATCCAAACTTTCTGTGGCAGTCAAATCACAAACTTCCCAATCCTATAGACTGTAAGCTCGTTTGAACAGGGTCCTCTTCCACTTATCGTTCCTGTAAGTTTTCTTGTAATTGTTCTACTTATAGTTAAATTCCCCATTTATAATATTTGTAAAGCGCCACGGAATCTGTTGGCACTATATAAATGGCAATAATAATAATAAAAATAATAATAATGCAATTCAATGCAGGTCTGTGCAATGCAGTTGCTCTGCCTCTCGAAGTAACCACAAGGTAACAGCACCAATTGTCTGATTTACAGCAATTGTCTGATTTACACCAATTTCTCTTGAAATCTGCACACTTTTTTGTATCGAATGAAACAAAGGGGACACACTCCTCATGCATAATGCACATCAGCAATATAAGTACGTTAGGTGTTTGGAGTTTCCCTTTAAATAACACAGCCTACATTAGTGCTATTGCTAACCACATGCATTCTTTATGACTACAGTCTATCCATTCCCTAATAGCTTTTTTCAGCAGGACAACATTATAGTTTCATAGTCTCTGCATTCCCAAAAGAAAGGTGTACCTAATAAAGTGGCCAGTTACTGCATGTAGCTGTGTTGTATGTATAAAAATACATTTCTATTTCTTTCATTCATGTTGAGAGGTTAATAGGTTGATGCATTAGAACACTCTCTAGATCAAGGGTGCCCAACGGGTAGATTCACAGATATTGTAGAACTACGACTCCCATGACATGTATTTATATGTCTTTAGAATGACAAGGAATCATGAAAGTTTTTGTTTTAAAATATCTGGGGTTCTACCTTTTGGGCACATCTGCTCTAGATAGATTTTTTTTAAATGGTTTCTCAAATGCCCATAACAAAGAGGCAAAATGGATCAAGAAAATATTTGTACGAAATACTAGACAACTGGTTAACAGTATGCAGGTGTATTTCATAAATATGCCAACATGCATTGAGCGTTTAAATATACACATCTTAATAACATTTTGATGATCTGCACTCACAGAACATATTCTTTACAAACACTTTACTTGTGTTTTGTGGTTGTTTTTGTTTCAGCTTTTACGTTGTTATATACATTTCTGATTCTTTGCAAATTATTTAGTTTACCTAAAGGATTGCAAGATGTGAGATATTGTAGAATAACTAATCCTCTTTATTCCAAACATATTTTGGCAGCAGGTGGATATATAGATTAAATAGTTTCTTTCTGCATAGACACGTCATTTTAACTGTTTACCTGTCCCTAAACACAGATCGAATTTTACCATGCATTATAGCATTTACCTGTACTATACTATACCTGTATATACTTGCATAATAGAATATAACTGTAACCATATTTTTCCTGTATATGTGGCACAGGAATCAGAGTCTACATTTAACATGGGCAAACAATAATAAAAGGACATTTTCCTTTTTAGGTATATATGAAATAGGGCTGTCAGAGTTCTCTGATTGGTTGGTTTACTGGTCGGCCAACCAGAGCACTTGCATACCTGTCATAGTGTGGGAAGCCTATACAAGGTCTTTTCCTGCTAGGAGCACTCATTCTTTGGAGAGTTCTTGATTGATGAAGATGGATTAATTTTTGTTGCAGTGCAGTTCTTATAGGTGCCTTTTTATTTTAATTAGTGGAGTTTTAAGAAAGAAGACTTCTTATCTTATTTATTTTTTTATTTTACAGGTTTTAGATTTTAGGGCCCTCTCCTCACTAGTATTAGGGTGAGGGAGGTTAGGTAAGGACTTTATTTTAGGGGGTAACTAGAGGATAGGGTTACTGCTATGTAGAGGGTTGATATCGGCATGTCCACTCCCCCTATTTTATAAACAATTAGGGCCACATATTTGGGTGTCAGGGGAGAAGGTACCGTTACACGTACATTATACATATGAGGGTCCACACCTACTGGCATGGGTGGGGGCCATGGAACACTATAATACATATTAGGGGCCCCACCTGCCAACATGGATAGGGGAAACTATATCCCCCTCTCATACATATTAGTGCCCTTACCCAGGAGCATTGATTGAGCCAGGGGGAATACCAGGTCCCCCTATTATTGTACATATTAAGGCCCACACCCACTAGCATGGGTGGAGGCTAGGGAAGGGGAATGGGGATATATGGAGGTAAAATACAACTATAGGGTTTTAATATTAATTTCAATTTTTTTTCACATGGTTGGTTGGCTGGCTGGCTAGCAAGTGCTTAAGTAATCACATAATTAATCCACATAATTAACCCTCATGCTGGCGAGGTTTTTTTTTTACTATCTGTCTGCTGACTGCTAGTGCCAGCTTGCAAATTGTTTGTTTTTTATTAATAATCGGGGATTTGAGTTGAATTCTACGAGCTGGCATTTGCCACATTTGGCATGGATTTCCACTGTGCAGGGGGCCCAGCTGAAGTCCAGACAAAATGCAGGCCCATCTAGTGCTTGTATTACAAAATCTGGGCATTGATTAATTCCATCAACAAGGTCCAGATTTTGCAGTCCGAATGGCCCCATTTTGCAGCTGGATGGTTTTGCATCATTCGGTTCGGGGGGCATTCGGACTTGAATGAATAACCCTGATAAAAGGATTTCACTCTCACTGTTTAAGTTTCTTTAGTTTTTCATTTATTCTAGAAATTGTTTATTTGATTGGTATATTGCTAAGGGTTGAAGAATTGTGTGTGCATACATAACCTCAGTTTTATCAGTCTTCCTTTTTAATGTTTATAATTCTAGTGGCATAATATAAACTGCAATTCTAAATTGATAATGATTTAAATCAGTTTATTTTACTTACTGATTGAATTATAATTGTGTGAAACAAAATGTACATTTTCTGAAATGTAATTGATAATTGGCCATGGTAAAGCATACTAAAATGTCTGACATATTTCTAGTTAGATGAATGCAAATATAGGAAGTACGATGTTAGTTTCAGTTAGATATTTAATAGATTTGTGCACAGAGAGAATTTTTTTTCCATGAAAATATAAATTTGGGGGGAAATTTCAGTTGTATTTTGATTCAGCTTGGCAGAATTTCAGTACCAAAAAGTGATTCAGGAACAAATCAGACAAACATAAATGGTGTGAAAATGGGTCAATCATAGCACATAAAAGAAAAATATATACATATATATACATATATAATATTATATATATATATATATATATACATTATGCAATATATATATATATATATATATATATATATATATATACATATATATATACATATATATATATATATATATATATATATATATATATATATATATATATATATATTGCATAATGTTGATAGGAGCATTTCCTGCCATTTGGTTGACAGATCAAATGAGGAAATGTAACCAGTTGAGGGAAAAACAGAAGAAACCTTAAAACAAATCTACATTTATATTTTTATGTAATATTGATTAGATATATAAATATAGATTTTTTTCACCAACTCTCATTTTTTTCCTCTTTATTGGTCACATGTCATTTGATCTGTGATAAATATAACATCTCTTGACTATCCCCTAGCCATCAATCTATTTTTTGTGCCATGGGCTGAATTCAGAATTATGTTCAGCATTCCACTGTTCTTTTGGTTTGTGATTCGGGTACATTGGCTCAGAATATGAGAATATCAGTTTCCATTGGGTGCTATGTGGTGTTTGCGAGATACATCCCTTCCTGTAATGTGACATCCTATACTGGTTAGCAAACAAATAAAATGGCAATTTTTTTTTATAAATTCTTAATGTTCAAAATCCATGGGTAATGAAGAAAATCATGATTCCATCAAGGGATAAAATCATTCTTGCTACCCAAACTATTTACTCAGGTATTTTTCTTAATTTAATAAAGTGAACATTTTAAGAATCTCTGTTAGTGATGTACCGAACTGTCCGCCGGCCAACAGTTCCCGGCGAACTTAGCGTGTTCGCGTTCGCCGCGGCGGGCGGACACATGCGCAGTTCGATCCGCCCCCTATTCGTCATCATTGGGCAAACTTTGACCCTGTGCCTCTTGGTCAGCAGACACATTCCAGCCAATCAGCAGCACTCCCTCCCTTCCACACCCTCCAACCTCCCTCCCAGCATCCATTTTCGATTCATTCTGAAGCTGCATGCTTAGTGAGAGGAGGGAAAGTTTAGCTGCTGCTGATTAGATAGGGAAATTGATAGCTAGGCTAGGGTATTCAGTGTCCACTACAATCCTGAAGGACTCATCTGAAATCTGCTGTAAGGACAGCACCCCAAAAAGCCCTTTTTAGGGCTATAACATCAGGCTGCTTTTTTTTTTTTTTTTCCTGTGTAATGTAATTGCAGGTGCCTGCCTGCCAGCTTCTGTGTGAGGTTCACATTGGATACTGTGCCTACTTGCCCAGTGCCACCACTCATATCTGTTTTAACAATTGGTTAAGCTTTAGATTTAAAATAAATAATTTGTTTTCACTGTAATAGAAGAGCAGTTGCCTGCCTGCCAGCTTCTGTGTCAGGTTGGATGCCTTGCCCATTTGCACAGTCAGTGCCACCACTCATATCTGTTTTAACAATAGCTTAAGCTTTAGATTTTAAAGAAATCATTTTTTTTCACTGTAATAGAAGAGCAGTTGCCTGCCTGCCAGCTTCTGTGTCATATATAAACTACAAGCAGCGTGAAAACTATAAAAACTCAAGTGGCCATGCTGATCAAATTAAATAGTATGCTTTACACAGCGTATAAGGGTGATGTCACATCACAACGGGAATCTAACAGGGGAAGAGGTGAAAGTCATCCAGAGGCGGCTCTAGACTTTATGAGGCCTTAGGCGAAACGCAAACATGAGGCCCCACTAACAAAAAAAAGTGTCACATATACACATTGATGCACTGTCTACCTGTGTATGTGCCTGAGAGTGTGTCTGACAGAGAGTATCCTTGTGTGTGTGAATGTATGTCTCTGAACATGTTTGTGTTTTTGTCTGAGACCCTATGTGTATGGGGTAGCTGCTTGAAGTGTGTTGTGTGTGTGGGGGGGAGAGAAGCGGGTGATGGTGAGAGGGGGGTGATGGTGTGATGGTGAGAGGGAGGGGGGGGTGATGGTGAGAGGGAGAGGGGGGTGATGGTGAGAGGGAGAGGGGGGTGAGGGAGAGGGGGGTGAGGGAGAGGGGGGTGATGGTGAGAGGGAGAGGGGGGTGATGGTGAGAGGGAGAGGGGGGTGATGGTGAGAGGGAGAGGGGGGGTGATGGTGAGAGGGAGAGGGGGGTGATGGTGAGAGGGAGAGGGGGGTGATGGTGAGAGGGAGAGGGGGGGTGATGGTGAGAGGGAGAGGGGGGGTGATGGTGAGAGGGAGGGGGGGGGGGTGATGGTGAGAGGGAGAGGGGGGGTGATGGTGAGAGGGAGAGGGAGAGGGGGGGTGATGGTGAGAGAGAGAGGGGGGGTGATGGTGAGAGAGAGAGGGGGGTGATGGTGAGAGGGAGAGGGGGGGTGATGGTGAGAGGGAGAGGGGGGGTGATGGTGAGAGGGAGAGGGGGGGGTGATGGTGAGAGGGAGGGGGGGGTGATGGTGAGAGGGAGAGGGGGGGTGATGGTGAGAGGGAGAGGGGGGTGATGGTGAGAGGGAGAGGGGGGGTGATGGTGAGAGGGAGAGGGGGTGATGGTGAGAGGAAGAGGAAGAGGGGGGTGATGGTGAGAGGAAGAGGGGGGTGATGGTGAGAGGAAGAGGAGGGTTGATGGTGAGAGGGAGCGGGGGTTGATGGTGAGAGGGAGCGGGGGTTGATGGTGAGAGGGAGCGGGGGTTGATGGTGAGAGGGAGCGGGGGGTAATGGTAATGTGAGAGTGAGAGGGGGTATTGTGAGAGTGAGAGGGGGGATAATGTGAGAGTGAGAGGGGGTGAGGCTGAGGGTGGTGGGAGGGTTATGCTGAGGGTGGTGGGGGGGTGATGCTGAGGGTGGTGGGGGGTGATGCTGAGGGTGGTGGGGGGGTGATGCTGAGGGTGGTGGGGGGTGATGCTGAGGTGATGCTGGGGGTGGTGGGGGAGGTGAGGCTGAGGGTGGTGGGGGAGGTGAGGCTGAGGGTGGTGAGGGGAGGTGAGGCTGAGGGTGGTGGGGGTGATGCTGAGGGTGGTGGGTGGTGAGGGGTGATGCTGAAGGTGGTGGGGGTGATGGTGAGGGTGGTGGGGGGTGGTGAGGCTGAGGGTGGTGGGGGTGATGGTGAGGGTGGTGGGGGTGAGGCTGAAGGTGGTGGGGGTGAGGCTGATGGGGGTGGGGGTGGTGGTGAGGGTGGTGAGGGGTGATGCTGAAGGTGGTGGGAGTTGATGCGGAGGGTGGTGGGGGTGATGGTGAGGGGGTGAGGGTGGTGGGGTGTGCGGCTGAGGGGGGTGGGGGGTGGGGGTGAGGGTGGTAGGGTGTGAGGCTGAGGGGGATGGGGGGTGAGGCTGAGGGGGATGGGGGGTGGGGGGTGGGGGGTGATGCTGAGGGGGGTGGAGGGTGAGGCTGAGGGGGGCTGGGGGTGAGACTGAGGGGGGTGATGCTGAGGGTGCTGGGGGTGGTGGTGAGGGTGGTGGGGGCTAGGGGTGGTGAGGCTGAGGGTGGTGGGGGGTGATGGTGAGGGTGGTGGGGCTGAGGGTGGTGGGGGTGATGGTGAGGGTGGTGGGGGTGGTGAGGCTGAGGGTGGTGGGGGTGATGGTGAGGGTGGTGGGGCTGAGGGGGTGGGGGGTGAGGCTGAGGGGGTGGGGGTGAGACTGAGGGGGGTGATGCTGAGGGTGGTGGGGGTAAGGGTGGTGGGGGCTAGGGGTGGTGAGTCTGAGGGTGGTGGGGGTGAGGGTGGGGGTGAGGCTGAGGGTGGTGGGGGGTGATGGTGAGGGGGTGAGGGTGGGGGCTAGGGGTAGTGAGGCTGAGGGTGTTGGGAGGTGAGGCTGTGGGGGGTGATGGTGAGCCTACCTTTCCCTGGTGGTCCAGTGGGCTCCCTGGTAGTCCGGTGGCCACTGCTCCCGGTCTGCAGCTCCGCAGAGCTGCAGACCGTGTAGTCTCGCGAGATTTCAGAGCGTTGCCGTGGTAACCCGCGGCAACGCTCTGATTGGCCAATTCTCGCGAGTCACATGGTCTGCAGCTCTGCACACTGCGGAGCTGCAGACCAGTGTCTGCGATGGTGGCCGGGCAGCCAGGAGGGGCCTCGCACCCGGCGGCATACCGGGCAAGCCGCCGGGCCCCTTCCTGGTGTCAGGTCCTCGGTCACTGACCGAGGATCTGACATACTCTACCCACAGGCGGTTTAGGCGGCTGCGAGGCCCCCGCCAGCGCGAGGCCTTAGGCGGCCGCCTAAACTGCCTAATTAGAGAGCCGCCTCTGAAGTCATCCTCCCCCTCCCACGACCCCGCCATATCTGCCAAGTGACCCTATGTAGGGGTAACAGTCTCTATTCTGCTCTGTGTCAGTGTGTATCATGGTCTCTGAGGACGGGGAACAGTCTCTATTCTGCTCTGTGTCAGTGTGTATCAGGGGCTTTGAGGACAGGTGTCAATGTTAAGTGATTTCTGCCCTTTATGGATTAAAAGCAGACTCTGCATCAACTGTGTAATTTTCCATGGGAGTTTTGCCATGGATCCCCCTCCGGCATGCCACAGTCCAGGTGTTAGTCCCCTTGAAACAACTTTTCCATCACTTTTGTGGCCAGAAAGAGTCCCTGTTGGTTTTAAAATTTGCCTGCCCATTGAAGTCAATGGCGGTTCGCCGGTTCGCGAACATTTGAGGAATTTCGGGTTCGCGACAACACTAATATCTGTATATTGTGTATGACCATATTTACTAATTCTCATTTTGTTAAAAAGACTGAGTATACGTTATATAATTTGTTTTTAGAGTTTTGATATAAAAATCATGCACATGTTTTAAATTAAAAGGACACTGAAGATAGTGCATGGAGTTTCCTGACACCAACCATCTGTTCAGGGTAAACCCATTTTTAATGTTTTAATAATAAACGAGAATCCGAGGAAGGGTGGAGCATGCAAACCTAACTGAACAGACGCCATATTCTGAAGCTTCTCCACAAACTGCTGAATCCAGTCAAATATCTGGATCCCCAAGCCAGTACGCATCAATAGATGCCCTTATTTAAACCGCAGAAGCAAAATAAGAGGCGTCACAGGCCGGAACTCGAGGCTTTCCTCAGCTGCCAGACAACAGCGGGACTTTCAGCCTCGCCACTACACGCACAGCTGCCCCAGCCGGATCACATTCCTGCAATCGGACGCCGCTCCTACAGAACAAACGCCACGACTGACGGCAGGGATAAATCAGAAATATTTCGGAGACCTGCGCAGCTGAAACAAACTCCCATAGAGGACCCAACCGTGGAAACCCCAGCCCATGAGGTAATGGTGACTGACACACACCAACAGTCTGGCCTGCTCCGGTCTCTTGAGACACATCAGCCCCCACCACCAGACATGACTTAAAACTACTGCTGATTGATATCCAAAAACTGTGGGCGGCAGACCTTACATACCTGAGGATAGATATCCAGGCACTCACTGACCGGGTACCGGCCTCAGAGGAAGACATTATAGACATCCAGACAGAAATCACTGCCATTAAAGAAAGGGTACAACAATTACTAACTGATCAGTCCACACTATTCCTGCAACTAATCGCCCTGGAGGACCAGCAACTCCAGAACCATATAAAGATCTGCGGTATACTCAACAAAATCATAGTGGAAGAGCTACCACTAGTGATGTCCCAAATGGTTCGCTGGCGAATAGCTTGTTCGCGTTCGCCACGGCGGACGAACATATGCGATGTTAGGTCCGCTCCCTATTCGTCATCATTGAGTAAACTTTGACCCTGTACCTCACAGTCAGCAGACACATTCCAGCCAATCACCAGCAGACCCTCCCTCCCAGACCCTCCCACCTCCCTCACCATTCATTTTTTTTATTATTATTTTTTTTATTATTTTTTTTTTATTCTAAATGCAAAACATTGTTATACAGGGGAATATTCACTAAATACCAAAAATGGTTATATAGGGAAATATTCACTAAATACCAAACATTGTTATACAGGGGAATCTTCACTAAATGCCAAACATTGTTATACAGGGGAATATTCACTAAATGCCAAACATTGTTATACAGGGGAATATTCACTAAATATGTTATACAGGGGAATATATAGGGGGACATTCACTAAATACCAAACATTGTTATACAGGGGGATATTCACTAAATGCCAAATATTGTTATACAGGGGAATATTCACTAAATGCCAAACATTGTTATACAGGGGAATATTCACTAAATGCCAAACATTGTTATACATGGGAATATTCACTAAATACCAAACATTGTTATATAGGGGAATATTCACTAAATGCCAAACATTGTTATACAGGGGAATATTCACTAAATACCAAACATTGCTATATAGGGGAATATTCACTAAATGCCAAACATTGTTACACAGGGGAATATTCACTAAATACTAAACATTGTTATACAGGGGAATATTCACTAAATACCAAACATTGTTATACAGGGGAATATTCACTAAATGCCAAACATTGTTATATAGGGGAATATTCACCAAATGCCAGACATTGTTATACAGGAGAATATTCACTAAATACCAAACATTGTTATATAGGGGAATATTCACTAAATGCCAAACATTGTTATACAGGGGAATATTCACTAAATACCAAACATTGTTATACAGGGGGATATCCACTAAATAATAAACATTGTTATATAGGGGAATATTCACTAAATGCCAAACATTGTTATACAGGGGAATATTCACTAAATACCAAACACTGTTATACAGGGGAATATTCACTAAATACCAAACATTGTTATACAGGGGAATATATAGGGGAATATTCACTAAATACCAAACATTGTTATACAGGGGAATATCCACTAAATGCCAAACATTGTTATACAGGGGAATATTCACTAAATACCAAACATTGTTATACAGGGGAATATATAGGGGGACATTCACTAAATACCAAACATTGTTATACAGGGGAATATATAGGGGGACATTCACTAAATGCCAAACATTGTTATATAGGGGAATATTTACTAAATACCAAACATTGTTATACAGGGGGATATTCACTAAATGCCAAACATTGTTATATAGGGGAATATTCACTAAATACCAAACATTGTTATACAGGGGAATATTCACTAAATGCCAAACATTGTTATACAGGGGAATATTCACTAAATGCCAAACATTGTTATACAGGGGAATATTCACTAAATACCAAACATTGATATATAGGGGAATATTCACTAAATACCAAACATTGTTAAACAGGGGAATATCCACTAAATAATAAACATTGTTATATAGGGGAATATTCACTAAATGCCAAACATTGTTATACAGGGGAATATTCACTAAATACCAAACACTGTTATACAGGGGAATATTCACTAAATACCAAACATTGTTTTACAGGGGAATATCCACTAAATAATAAACATTGTTATATAGGGAAATATTCACTAAATACCAAACACTGTTATACAGGGGAATATTCACTAAATACCAAACATTGTTTTACAGGGGAATATCCACTAAATAATAAACATTGTTATATAGGGAAATATTCACTAAATACCAAACATTGTTATACAGGGGACTATATAGGGGAATATTCACTAAATACCAAACATTGTTATACAGTGGAATATTCACTAAATGCAAAACATTGTTATACAGGGGAATATATAGGGAAAAATTCACTAAATACCAAACATTGTTTTACAGGGGAATATCCACTAAATAATAAACATTGTTATATAGGGGAATATCCACTAAATAATAAACATTGTTATACAGGGGGATATCCACTAAATAATAAACATTGTTATATAGGGGAATATCCACTAAATAATAAACATTGTTATATAGGGGAATATTCACTAAATACCAAACATTGTTATACAGGGGGATATTCACTAAATAATAAACATTGTTATATAGGGGAATATTCACTAAATACCAAACATTGTTATACAGGGGGATATTCACTAAATGCCAAACATTGTTATACAGGGGAATATTCACTAAATGCCAAACATTGTCATACAGGGGAATATTCACTAAATGGCAAACATTGTTATATAGGGGAATATTCACTAAATACCAAACATTGTTATACAGGGGAATATTCACTAAATGCCAAACATTGTCATACAGGGGAATATTCAATAAATACCAAACATTGTTATATAGGGGAATATTCAATAAATACCAAACATTGTTATACAGGGGAATATTCACTAAATGGCAAACATTGTTATACCGGGGAAATATTCACTAAATACCAAACATTGTTATATAGGGGAATATTCACTAAATACCAAACATTGTTATACAGGGGAATATTCACTAAATGCCAAACATTGTCATACAGGGGAATATTCAATAAATACCAAACATTGTTATACAGGGGAATATTCACTAAATGGCAAACATTGTTATACCGGGGAAATATTCACTAAATACCAAACATTGTTATACAGGGGAATATATAGGGAAAAATTCACTAAATACCAAACATTGTTATACAGGGGAATATCCACTAAATAATAAACATTGTTATACAGGGGAATATTCACTAAATGCCAAACATTGTTATATAGGGGAATATTCACTAAATACCAAACATTGTTATACAGTGGAATATTCACTAAATGCCAAACATTGTTATACAGGGGAATATTCACTAAATACCAAACATTGTTATACAGGGGAATATTCACTAAATGCCAAACATTGTCATACAGGGGAATATTCAATAAATACCAAAAAATTTATACCGGGGAAATATTCACTAAATACCAAACATTGTTATACAGGGGAATATATAGGGGAAAATTCACTAAATGGCAAACATTGTTATACAGGGGAATATTCAATAAATACCAAACATTGTTATATAGGGGAAAAAAATAATGAGGGGGGAGACCTCCTGTCTTCCCCCCCGATCCCCACCCCTGCGCAGTGGTTGGGGGGCCATAAATCACAATGGGGGGGGGACCTACTGTCCTCCCCACCGCCCCCACCCATGAGCGTTGGGTGGGGGCCATAAAAATAATGAGGGGGGACCTACTGTCCTCCCCCTGGCCCCCACCCCTGCGCGGTGGGTGGGGGCCATAAATCACAATAGGGGACCTACTGTCCTCCCCCCTTGGCCCCCACCACTGCGCGGTGGGTGGGGGCCATAGAAATAATGAGGGGGTGGACCTACTGTCCTCCCCCCGGCCCCCACCCCTGCGCGGTGGGTGAAGGCCATAAATCACAATGGGGGACCTACTGTCCTCCCCCCTGGCACCCACTCCTGCGTGATGGGTGGGGGCTATAAAAATAATGAGGGGGGGACCTACTGTCCTCCCCCTGGCCCCCACCCCTGAGTGGTGGGTGCGGTCCCTAAATAAAAATCCCCCCAATCAAAGGTGACTTGGGGTCCCCAAGCCCCTAGTCACCCACCCCCAAAAAAGTTACCCCCTACCTACCTCCCTCACCCTAAAAATAGTGAGGGGGAATAAAATAACTAACCTGTAAAGAAAAATTCAACTTACCATTTGACGTCTTTTTTTTTCTAATATCTTCATTTTTCAGCACCAAAAAAAGCCAAATAAAAAGCCATCATACCCGTCAAATTTAAAATAAAATAAAAAACCAGAGCGCAAAAAAAAATCCAGACGAAAGAGAAAAAAACAGACGCTAAAAAAATTAATCCATCTTCACCCATGGAGGGCTCCGCGCAGACTGAGCTCTGCAGGGCGGGGGAAGGCTTATAAAGCCTTGCCACGCCCTGCAATTAGGCTAAGAACACTCTGATTGGCTGTTTTAAGCCATTCAGAGTGCTCTTTGTCATTTTACACAGCGTGGGAAAATTCCAAAGAACTTTCCCACGCTGTGTAAAATGACACGGAGCACTGTGATTGGATGGTTTTCAAGCCATCCAATCACAGTGCTCTGTGTCATTTTACACAGCGTGGGAAAATTCCAAATAATTTTCCCATGCTGTGTAAAATGACACAGAGCACTGTGACTGGATGGTTTTCAAGCCATCCATTCAGAGTGCTCTTTGTCATTTTACACAGCGTGGGAAAATTCCAAAGAACTTTCCCACGCTGTGTAAAATGACACGGAGCACTGTGATTGGATGGTTTTCAAGCCATCCAATCACAGTGCTCTGTGTCATTTTACACAGCGTGGGAAAATTCCAAATAATTTTCCCATGCTGTGTAAAATGACACAGAGCACTGTGACTGGATGGTTTTCAAGCCATCCAATCACAGTGCTCTGTGTCATTTTACACAGCGTGGGAAAATTCCAAAGAACTTTCCCACGCTGTGTAAAATGACAAAGAGCACTCTGATTGGCTTAAACCCACCAATCAGAGTGTTCTTAGCCTAATTGCAGGGCGGGGCAAGACTTTATAAGCCTTCCCCCGCCCGTCGTAGCTCAGTCTGCGCGGAGCCCTACATGGGTGAAGATGGATTATTTTTTTTGCGCTCAGGTTTTTTCATTGGGTTTTTATTTTTTCGCTCCGGTTTTTTATTTTATTTTAAGTTCGTCGGGTATGATGGCTTTTTATTTGCCCTTTTTTGGGGCTGAAAAATGAAGATTTTTGAAAAAAGAAGACGTCAAATGGTAAGTTTAATTTTTTTTACAGGTTAGTTATTTTATTCCCCCCTCACTATTTTGAGGGGGAGGGGGGTAGGTAGGGGATAGCTTGATTTGGGTGGGGGGGTGACTAGGGACTTGTGACCCTAAGTCATCTTGATTGGGGTGGGAGATTTTCATTTAGGGCCCCCACCCGCCGCTCAGGGGTGGGGGCCGGGGGGGGGAGGACGGAAGGTCCCCCCCACCATTACTATCTAGGGCCCCCACCCACAGCTCAGGGGTGGGGGCCGAGGGGACAGTAGGTCCCCCCCTCTATTTATTTAGGGCCCCCACCCACCGCTCAGGGGTGGGGGCCGGGGGGGAGGATGGTAGTTCCCCCCACCATTATTATCTAGGGCACCCACCCACTGCTCAGGGGTGGGGGCCGAGGGGAGGACAGTAGGTCCCCCCCTCTCTTTATTTAGGGCCCCCACCCACCGCTCAGGGGTGGGGGCCAGGGGGAGGACGGTAGGTCCCCCCACCATTATTATCTAGGGCCCCCACCCACTGCTCAGGGTTGGGGGGAGGACAGTAGGTCCCCCCCTCTCTTTATTTAGGGCCCCCACTCACCGCTCAGGGGTGGGGGCTGGGAGGAGGACAGTAGGTCCCCCCCTCTTTATTTAGGGCCCCCACCCACAGCTCAGGGGTGGGGGCCGGGGAGGACAGTAGGTCCCCCTTATTGTTTTTTTAGGGCCCCCACCCACCGCTCAGGGGTGGGGGCCGGGGGGGGAGGATGGTAGTTCCCCCCCACCATTATTATCTAGGGCACCCACCCACTGCTCAGGGGTGGGGGCCGAGGGGAGGACAGTAGGTCCCCCCTCTCTTTATTTAGGGCCCCCACCCACCGCTCAGGGGTGGGGGCCAGGGGGAGGACGGTAGGTCCCCCCACCATTATTATCTAGGGCCCCCACCCACTGCTCAGGGTTGGGGGGAGGACAGTAGGTCCCCCCCTCTCTTTATTTAGGGCCCCCACTCACCGCTCAGGGGTGGGGGCTGGGAGGAGGACAGTAGGTCCCCCCCTCTTTATTTAGGGCCCCCACCCACAGCTCAGGGGTGGGGGCCGGGGAGGACAGTAGGTCCCCCTTATTGTTTTTTTAGGGCCCCCACCCACATCTCAGGGTGGGGGCCAGGGGGAGGACGGTAGGTCCCCCCCACCATTCTTATCTAGGGACCCACCCACCGCTCAGGGGTGAGGGCCAGGGGGAAGGACAGTAGGTCCCCCCTATCTTTATTTAGGGCCCCCACCCACCACTCAGGGGTGGGCGCCAGGGGGAGGACAGTAGGTCCCCCCCTTATTGTTATTTAGTAGGTCCCCCCCTTATTTTACGTGCTTTATTGTGGCCAGAAAGAGTCCCTGTGGGTTTTAAAATTCGCCTGCCTATTGAAGTCTATGGCGGTTCGCCCGGTTCGCCCGTTCGCGAACATTGGCGGAAGTTCGCGTTCGCCGTTTGCAAACCGACAATTTTATGTTCGTGACATCACTAGCTACCACATTATACATGGAGACTGTTAGCAACCATTCTGCCACAAACGGTGGCCAAAAAAGTTACCATCGATCGGGTATACCGCCTAAACGGCTCACCTAACATCACACGGGATGCCAAACTCTGGTGCTTGTCCACTCACGACAAGATACAAATCATGACGGCACTGAGAGGCTAAACACCCCTGACCTTCGAGGGAGCCACCTTGACTTTTTTCAAGGACCTCATGAAATACAGCAGTGTAGAGGCTACCTGGGCATGGATGCACCTCACACATTCACTAGGCAAGAGAGCAACACCAAGATGTACTTCACAGACCAACCATAGTGGCAAACCAGGTGTGATCTTTTCTCCATATGACACCACCCCAAGAAGGCGTACACTCAGCCATATCTTGCATGTTCATTAGACAGAATCACTCAATAAGTCTCATCCGGCCTTTTTATCTATTCACTACCATATCACTACTAACATTTTAATATACTTTTCTCCCTCGATAACACTCTATGTTACTAAGTTATTAAGCCTTATAGTATAAAAGTGTGCGAGGATATCGAATGCCATGCAACGTTACATAGTCATAAATCTCTAAACTCAATAAATGTGTGCATTTCTTTGTTAATCAATACTCATGCATTGCTGTTGTGGCTTTGCAGGAGATTTCTGTATACTTACGCACAACAAAAATAAAGAATTATAAAATAAACGAGAATCCCTAGCAGCCCATTCCCCATGTACTGCTTTGGGCAATGAGGAAGCATTAGCTTGAGCAACAATGGGCAACGATGATTGGCTGAGAGTGTCAACTGACCGCTGTCAGCCTATCACCATTGTTGACTACTCAAAAATCGCTAAACACCAAAAGAAGGGCCAGGCCAAGGGAGTCCAGTTATTGTAACCAATTTAATGAAATTAAATTGTTATAGTGTCTACAGTGTCCCCTCAAGCTGAACCTACTTTCGATACATCATTTTCACTTAATTCAATGAATGTCTGTAATGTTCCAGTGGCTTCTGGTATTTTATTTCCTTTGCATGTTTTCCAGTTGCTGCTGTTAAAAGCTTTCAAAACAACAACCCATACCAAGTACAAACTATTTAATAGTACAATATAGCAGATAATAGTACATAAAAGTGTAATTAACAGCCTGTGTGTGGCTAATTATGGCATGTCGTTAATGTTCTCCACTAGTTTTATTGCACGTCGAGTAAGTCTTTTTATTACAATTTAAATTAGTATATCGTAACAAACTACACTTATGTGGCTTTATGTTGCTGGTGAATCTAACTAATTAATAATTAGTGATTATGTGTCATGCTATTAGTTTCTCTTAATGCATTGTTGTTTTCTCTTCACTTCCGGTTATTGGTAGTTACAGGGAATGCCCTTTAAATAAATAATATAAAATTTTTTCACATAGATCATTATGTATTATATACTATTTATACTTATTTATGACATTTGTATTTGGATAGCATTAAAGTATTAAGAATATTGGCATTTGTTTGCAAGTTCATCCAATATTTCTTATTTCTCCATAGATATTATGGGAATACTTTACACTTATCTAATAAAAAGTATCGTAGAGTTGATACATGACTTTTATTATGCAACAACCTGGACTGGTTGAAATCATCGAGAGAAGAAACAGACATGTGTAAACACCAAAAGGATTGCCAAATATGACTATTTAATTAATTAATTAATTATATTTGTGTTTTACTTGATTTTATTACATTGTTACATAGGCTGAAAAGAGACATGCATCCATCAAGTTCAGCCACTCTCACATCTGTTGCAGAAGCTCTTTACAATTTTGCAACAAACTAGAAAAAAAATCCTTCTTGACACCAGAATGGCAGTTAGATCTCTTATTGGATCAATAAGCTGTTATTCCACATATTACAAATGATATCCCTGAATATTTAAAATTTTTGCAAGTAGTCATCCAATTGCTGCTTAAATATGTGTACAGACTCTGATAAAACAACCTCTTCAGGCAGAGAATTTAATATCCTTGTTGCTCTAACTGTAAAAAAGCTTTATACTAAACAGTTATTGTACTAATAAAATCGAGACGAGTATCCTTATTCGACCACTGGAAAAGTCAAGTGCTAAGGAAGAAACATGTAAGGCAAATAATGTTTGAGTAGAAGACATACTATAGAGACCGTAATGCTTTTTATTTTCATTTAAGTAATAGTTTTTTGTTGTTTTTTTATACATTGTACTTTGTCTCTCTTATTTATTTACTGAGATTCTATTCCATCCGCATGTGTGAGTGAAGGGGAGAGGCAAATGTTATATGTCCAATCCATTGTCCAAAGTATACAGTATTTTTGGTGGTGATTTAGTTTTAAGATCTTTGTTTTCTGGTAAATCTACAACTTCTGTTTTCTTTTTTTTCTTTTTTTTTTTTAACATTTTCATTTTACTGTAGCCCCATTCTTGTATCATATACTGTTTTACACAAATCTAATGCTCACCTTTTTTTGAAAATAAAGTTCCCAGACTTTGAATGTGCATTAGATTCGATGGCGCATTACATTAAGGGCAAAAAGTCAAAATTTTCCAGCAAAATCACACAGGCAAGTGAAAACTGGTTATATAAACCTGGTGAAATCACACAGGTAAATGTACACAGGTGAATTTATATGACAAATGTCATTTTGTCAAATTCACACAGGCAAATTTAATTCCTGAAATAGAGCTTAAGAAAGAACAGACTTAACATGTGACACTAAAATTTAGATACCATTAATGTTAGTATGTTATATAGCAATAAACATTTTCATTGTAGCACAATGTTGTATAGTAGTATCTTCTTGTATAAATGTGCATTACATTCACTAGCAAAAAACATTTCAGCTTCCAGGTTTAAAAAATTGAGGTGCGCTTTAGATTCGAGTAAATATGGTAATTTATAATGATGTGACTGGGTATTATATTTTTAACATTCTTTTTCTTAATTGTGTTAAGGTCTTCTTAGAGACATGAGACAAGCTTACCTGGATAAATAAGAACAATGTATATTTTATCACTTGTAAGAAAAACTGTTAACTATTACCTTGTTGATAAATGTGCCATTTCTGAAGATTTAATAAAGTAGAAATCTGACAAACAGGGGGTGCTCCAACAGTCATATATGCCAATGATACAAAAATATGTTATTTATAAAAAAACAACATAATATTAAAATATATTATTACTCCCACAGATGAAAGTAAAAAAACAAGTTGTGCAAAGCGGTAACCACTTAAGCATAGCAGCCACATATACAAAGGGCAGCTGCTTCTTCAATATTTTTTCTAATGATTTTTTTGTCTCATTTTGGGTTTATGTTTGTAGAATTAGGACCTAGTTTTATATTATTTTAAAAGGTAGAAATCTGAAAATGATTAGTTCTTAAACACTTGAAATCTGAAATGCCTAGTAGACAGACAAACGTACTAAATTAAATTGTCTGCAAGGACATTATGAGAATAGATTCTCATTAAAAATGCTCTGTTATGAACTGAATCAGTCCCTGCTGAGAGCTTGTCCATTCTACTGAATGATTGAACTATCTCATTAGTATGAATGCTGGATAACAAGAACAAATCTTTCAGATCCCTATAGGTTTATTTGAGGAAATCTGGACAATATTATTACCTCTGCCCTTTTAGCCTGGCACCTCCAGCAGCTTCACTGTCATTATCATCAAATTTGTTCACAAAGTTAAGATAATGCTGTTATAAGGTTCGGAAGTAGAGTAACACTTTGAGTGCTAGAAAAATAAATTGTTATATTAAAAGGCAACAATAAAGGTCATATGGACCTAATATCAGCTCTCACCTTAATTTTTAATGAAACCCAAAAAGTAGGTCAGTGTCCTGTATTGATATCTGTCTGTCAGTCTGTCTGTCTCTTTCTGTCTGTTAGTCTGTCTGTCTCTCTATCTATTTATCTATCTATCTCTATATCTATCTGTCTGTCTTGCATGAGTCATCCTCCCCCATATAGCCACAGCAGCTGCCAGTAGTTCCACCTCTGTGTCCATCCATGTATTATTCCTCATAATTACTGCAAATGTACAGCAACTGTATGTGATTGCTGATATTTTAGCAGCAACGAACAGTTACTATCACCGATAAGTTCAGCTCTTACTATCACAGGGCAGTGTTTCCTGAGTTTGAGTGACTTGGTTTGAGTGACTGATGGAACCTAGTGTGTGTGACTGAGGCTTGAGTTGGCGTAACAAGAAACCACTAGGCCCAATGCAAAAAGTGCCCTGGGTCCCCCCCATGTGTCTTGTTCTCCCCCCTCCGAGCCCTTCCATGTGCCTCATTCTCCCCACCACAGCCCCTCCATATGTCTCATTCTCCCCCAAACCCATCTATGTGTCTCCCCTCCCCCCACAGCTCATCCATGTGTCTCATCGTCACCACCCTCTCCTTGTGTCTCATTTTCCCCCAGCCCCTCCATGGGTCTCCTTTTTGCCCTTATAACTGACTCAATTTGGATGTTTTTTATTTACCATCCATTCTCTACTATAAATTCTATAGGCTGAGTGAAAATTTTATGAGATACTAAAACTGTCGCATCTGGCACTAGCAAGCATTTCATGGACTCAGATCACATGTTTTCCCCATGCTGGTGTTTAAGTTGAACAACTGAACTTTTTGCCCACGTTTTTTTGCCCATGTTTATTGCATTGATTTCCTAATCAAACAATTGGCTGAATAGTCATTTACATAAACAAACACACAGGTAGAAAAGTACCTAATAAAGTGGTCACTGGGTAAGCATACTAATGATTGTCAGTCTCGTGAGACAGCCAGTTGATGAAGTGACTCACTTGGTCACTTCTGATTTTGATTGTCTCATGCAATGAAGAAACAAATACATTGGTTGCACAACACCACAAGTCACTCAGCCTTTTCTTACCATGCTTCCTCCACATGCCAGTTGACACCAAAATCAATCAGGGAAATGGCTGAGGACAGAGTGGGAGGGCTGGAGCTGAAAGAGGAGCAGGCAGCAACACATGTGGGTTGAATATTTTTATGGGCAGATCCATAGGCAAATCTCAGGAGGGATACCAGGATTTCTTTTTTTTTTTATCTCAGCAGCAAATGGAAATAATGTGTTTTTTTATGGGGTGGATGACTTCACTGTAGTATTCATTGTTTATGAGTCCATAAAAACAAAATTACACAGCAACAAAATGTGCACATTGCAAGAATGTATGAGTATTTTTTTTGTGGAGTATCACTGTGTCTAACATTACAAGTATATTTGTATGGATTGTTAAAATAAACTCTGAATTGTGACAAAGTGAAATCCGAATGGCTAAATTAAAGCTAAAATGGTCAATATGTGATTATAGCAGAGTTTGCATTTTTGTTTTACAGATTAGCTACTTTAGCTCTACTTTTTAAAATCTTTATTTAGTGAATAACCTTTTGTGCATGTTTAAATGCAGAAATGTGTTTGTGTAATGTGTCAGTAAAGGTTTGGAATGTGTGGAGTGTCTGTGTATGTGTTAATGCAGGGGAATTCAATGTGTGTGTAGGAACCCTCCCGAAACCACGCTGAACAAAATTATAAGGCACAACCAAGTTGCTGGGATTGTGTACCAAAATATCTGCACATAATATGGTCTGGCCCAAGTCCAGATGGGAGATACCACAAAGAGTAGTTGAGAATGACAGAGCTATGTTGGACTTTCAGAACAAGCAAGTAGTTGTCTACCAACCTGACATTGTGATTAGACATGAAGATTAATTATCGGACGAATGTGATTTTGTCAGAATTTTCTGACTTTTTCGTATTCGTTTACAACAACATAAACAAAAGTCCTACATACGAATTCTATACGAAACTAAAGGGCAAATGCCAAATGCATTAACTTTTTGTTTCAGTTATTTTGTTTAATATACTCCATGCTGCAGGAGAATTAACCCCCACAGCACTGAGGAGAAACAAAGAAACTTGGATCTCCCTGCAGCAGGAGTCTTAAAGCTGTTCTGTCATGCCAAACTTACCTTTCCCCAATTGCTTCGAGCTATCTACTAAAAGGCTAAAAGACCTAAATTAGTCTTTCAGCCAAATTTACTAATACTAAGTAAAAATTACTAGTATTAGTAATTAAGAGAGATTAAAATCTCCTTTCTGCCCCTACTCGCTAAACCACATGTCTACTAAAAAGTGAGCATCCAGTGGCAGCCACTAGAGAGGACTTAACCCTGCAAGGTAATTATTGCAGTTTATACAAATTGCAATAATTACACTTGCAGGGTTAAGGGTGATGGGAGTTTGCACCCAGACCACTTCAAATACCACCTCTACCACCTCTGAGCCAACTACCCCGTGTTATGAAAGTACACCAAGGGTTATTTTCAGGAATCCTAGGTGAATAGATTAAAATACCCAAAGTGAAAATAAAGATGACTTAGATATTTTTTTCCGTTTGTCCATTTTGACCTAAAACTTGTAAATTACTTTAAATTTCCATTGTATCCCTGACAATTCACAATAACCTTGTCTATGTACAAAATATATACAAACTTGGAATCACCCAGGACAGTCTGAAGCCATTGCCTGACAATCTTGAATACATTTCTAAATCTCACGTTTCTGTGCAGGAGACAAGTGAAACAAATATGGATTTTTACTGGGCAGACTAGAATGTCCAGTTAACTGTTTTAGTTATGTGATAGTGATAAGCACTATTGGTGCATATAGGTTTAACCTATAGGAAACACAGTATTTTATTTATCAAGTGAACGCATATATGTTTTTATGTTTATGTGTCTATGAGGTTCACAAAAGTTGAGTTAAATATCTTCTGGGTTTTTAGAATGCATGGACCAACACGTGTGTTACAGAACTCTTACCGAGTACCTCCACCAAGTCTGCTACCTCTTAGCTATCAGGGACCCTGGAGCACTTTAGACCCAGTCGCCAAGGCTTGACTGGGATCTCTGAGGGCCTTGTCTATCCTGGACCAGGCTACTAGGATTATAGCCCTAGACACCCTTTTCATAAGCAGAGCAATAACAATAGCTATTTTTTCAAACACCAGACAACACGTGGTGATGGTTAAAACAACAACTAACTTTAATACACATGGCACACATGTTTATGCCAGACAATAGCCAGACAATAAAAAGTGCTGAGAACCAAATGGGAGATTGAGGAGGGACAGGGAAGCTAGTTTGATCTGGTCTGGAAGTGTCCCTGTAATAATGGGACAACGCCCGGCTGGGGAAACAATTGGAAGGGAAAAAGGGGGAGGGAGAAAGGCACATACAACCTGGACAATCAATACATTAAACATACCGTGCACCAACAATGGGCACAGGGTGACCAAAACACAAACACAAGAGGAATTAAAGCAGGGTGACAAAAACACAAAAGGAATCTGGGGACCTACATAAAGTGTCTGTCTCCCATTACAACCTGTGTCTACTAGTCTGTCACTTTCCATAGTATCCTGAAACAGGCTACCTGACATATGAACTCAGGAAAGGACTGCGGCTAGTGAAATGTATGTTTGTAAGTATATGCATGTAGGTGTTAATGCAAGGTATATATTAAACTGCAAAATGAAAATTACCCTTGAGAGGAGAGTTTGACATTTTTTTAAACAACACTCTACGCTATCTTGTAGTAGTCCAAGAACATACCTCCCTGCTGCCCCTTTGAACTATAAACCCAGATGTGCAATGTGCTAAACATAGGTACCTGGAGATGAGACGTTAAAATGATTTTCACTTTATTTTACACAGCAAGCACTAATAAATACAATGTTTGTATAGTTTAAGGACCTACCATAACCCCTGAGAAATCGAGTTACTTCTAGTCAGGTTGTTTTAAAGACCATGGCATGGCCTTTATATATCTTCTATAAATCTAAAATATTTTCTAAAGGAATAATCAAGTAAAAGTCATATATTAATACATTCTGAAATATACTCATGGCTTCTGAGAATATTTGGCAGGTTCTTTCACAGTAATTTCACAATCATGCAAAGCTAATTACTATATCACAGATAATCTCACGGTGGTCTTACTGAGACAAGGTCTACCATTTGGTGTGATCCAAATCACAGAGGCTAAATTATATGCATAGAAGAACAAACAATTCTATTTTTTTCTCTTCATAACTTTGACAAATATTTTTTTTTTTTATTTGTGTAATTTTGTTCTTCTTGTTTTGCAAGCAGCAGCTGTGGAGATGAAAAACCATATTTTCTGTCTGTATGTGTGCCAACATTTTCATTGAATCAGTGAGAAGTTCCTGCAGCTCAGTAGATGCCATGGGTAAATTAATTTTTACAGCAAGACTTCTATGAAACATTTCAGTAAATGCATCTTTGATGTTCACATGTAGGCAACATAAGTCACATCTACAGAAAGTTTACTTCGAATGCTAATTCTTGATCTGCATTAGGAGCTAGCTTCTGAAACGCGACATTATTCGAACGTATTATTTAATTTTAATGTTACTCTGAATAGCTTTTCTAATTGTGTTCTGTGAAGCTATTTGGGTCATAGATAACAAATATCAAACACATTAAAAAAAGGAATTAATTCACATATATTATTTAAGTTACAATCTTGTTTTTAATATGCAGTCTGCCACCGATGAATGGTAATCATTTTAGCCATTATTTACTGTGAGGATCCTCTAATACTGAATAAGCTAAGCTATTACTGTTTAAATGCAACAGTCGGCTAATGATCTGAGATCAGAGCCATTTTTTATTCAGACAAAACAAAATCAAAATGGCAGCTGTTCAGGGCCTACGCTTTATAGAAAGGCCCATAGAAACTTACCCTGATGCCAAATAGCTTTTTACCCTTTCTCCAATTTTTTCAGGCATATCTTAGGCTTCAAACATCCTCACATTTCCCTGATTACTATATTGTATTGATACTTTCCAAATTCAGTCTTACAGGGTTATTTAATAAAGTGTGAACTCAAAGTGAATTTAAAGGGATTTTTACATTTTAGGCCAGAATAGTTGAACTGAAAAATAATAATCAAGTTCAGCGATTTTTTTTTTTTATTCTTTATTTTTGATATGCAGGTGAGTACAACAGTGCCTGTATGGCCACAACAGCGTCAGCAGGCTCCAGTATCATAAGTATAACATAGCAATGTTGTGGCATGAGAGACTTGCATAATTAAAAAAAAAAAAAGATTAACGAGTAACGATTCAAGAGGTAAGCGTATGAGTATTAGAGTACATGCTTAGACTATATATCGCTAGGTCAGGCTTAATTGTAGAACTTCACGTACGCTGGTACAGTGTTGAGGCAATTTGCCCTGTCTAGCTAACCATGCGATGAACATTTTGGCTACCAGAACCCAAATACATATATTAAGTTATCTGAATGAGAAACTCCTGTTAAACACAAATGCAATGTATAAGCTGGTATTAAATTAACAGGTTTTAAAAGTTATGTCTAGTGACAGTTGTGTTAAACCTATCAACACTATATAGTTATAACAAGCTTGGCTAAACAATGTAGGTGCTAGAGTAAGGTTAGCTAGTTTTTGCTTAACAGATTAGTCTAGTCTATGTAGGCAGCAGGTCAGTACGCTACTATATGCCAGTCAATGTTAGACAGAGCGTCACGTTAGCCTCCAGCACATGCTAAACATTATGCTAGTAACCCCCTGCTGCTTAGTATCTATCGGTTGGGTCAGAAGCTGTACACATTTAGTTATACAGCCTGCGTTTCTGGCTAACTATGGATAAGGTTGCTTTAACACGGTTATGCTTTACATGCAAATGGCTGTATGAGTAGATGAAACGGTATAGGCTTAACAGTAAGGGTTAATATTCGTAGATGTGTGTTTAGCATTACATTACGTGAGACCATATACTGCTCAACATGGCGCTCACGGTTCTTAGTGTCCAGTCCGTGTCATTCACCCTACTCCTGATGCTTTGAGGGTGTAGCTGGCATGATGGCTCGATTGCTGCCTCCCGTCTGCGTCCTCCCGCCAGGCCTTTCTCATGGTGTGCCCCTGTGGGTCAGGTGGTTTAGCAGAGTCTTGAAATCCCTCTATATGGGAGTCTTGTGGAGGGCATGTTTGGCCCATGTTGGTGATGCTGGGTCTGTCCGCCATTTTGGGTATCGCTGTGACTGCTCTGCTGGAGGATTTGCCATCATCTGCCAGTATGTTCAAGCCTGCAGTCTCCCATGCTGGCTTGGACCGGGATATCCCCCACCGATCCAGGGGGGGGGGGAGCAGTGAGCGAGCGCCCCCTCTTCATCCTGAGAACCCGGAGAGTGGCCGTCTCTCCGCGGCTCCTACCCGCGCGGGCCACAGGCTGCGTTTTGGACGATAAAGCAGCGGGGAGCCCCGTGTCGGGAATCCCCAGATTCAGCATCTCCTCCTGGATAGGAAGGTAGTAGTCCACAGTCGGCACGCTCTGGTAGTTGGGCGTTAAGCCCAGAATCAGGACTTCAGATGCGGGAGCTCTCGCCATGTGCGTCTAACTCACTCGGTAGGTGAGCTCCGCTCCCAAGTTCAGCGATTTTGACCTTAAATTTTAAATGAACTTTAATTTGCCTTTTATTCTCAATTCAGTGAAGAACCCTGTAAGTTTCTGACTGTCATTTCTGCTCATGTGGCCTCACCTGAGTTCTATGCAGGAGGGATTCTAGATCGATACTCAGTTGTGGTGTGCCAGAACTGACGAGGAAGTAGGCCTGAAATAAAATAGGGCCTACCTTATAAATTGCTTATAAAAAGAGGTGTGGTGGATGGGACAACTCGCCAGACCTAACAGGTAATGAGGGAAGGGCTGGTGCTCCTTAAGAAGGGGAACCAAGCCCCTCCCACAACTTCAGGCCACGCCTTCCATTTTTGGTCACGGCATAAAGCCGTAGTATTAGTAACATAAGACAAACAGGGAATGGAAAAGTCAGTTGTGGTGTGCCGGAACTGACGAGGAAGTAGGCCTGAAATAAAAGAGGGCAAAAAGATATAAACCATTTTATTCATCCTACAAAACCCAACATAGCATATTACATATTCATAGTCTTGAATACTAGGCGCACTTCTTGTATTGGCTGAGGTATGTATCTGGTGTACGCCGTGGATTTCCATCAGCCTAATATTTTAATGATGTGAGCTGGGATATTCTTTTTAGAAGCGGTAGTGGCGGCTCCTATTCTGAATGAGTGACCAGAGTAGCTGGCCGGGTTTAACCCTAACCGGACCAACAACATCCTAACATACACCATGAACTTACTCGTAGTGAGCTTATTACCATGTAAGGACAGGAGTGGTTGTGTAGGAGCCATAGTACAGACAGGGCTGGTGCAAGGATTTTTGGGTACATAGGCGAAGATGCATTTTTCCGCCCCCCCCCCTCTAAAATTAACATCTTCACCTATGTGCCTCCTAACCAGCCCCTCCCTCTTCCCGTCCCTTAATGTTCCTCTACCCTCCTCCCTCTTTTCCCTGTCCCTTGGTTTTTCTCTCCCCTCCCCTCTCTGTCCCTTGGTGCACCCCCCACCCTCTTAGCGGTCACACTCCCCTTCCTGGTGTGCCTCCTACCTGTCTTGTAGCGTTGCGGAGCAGTCCCTCTACAGGAGCTTCAGTTTTCTGTACCTGGCTGGACTGACAGGAAGTGCTCTCTCAGTGAGCACCTCCTCTCAGTCTGGCCAGGTAGAGGAAACAAAAGCTACTGCGCTCCGCTCCGCCACGCTACACTCAGTGGTGTATACACACTAACAGCCACACACACTCAATGACAAACACACAGACGTCACTGACAGACACAGACTCACTGATCTGACACACACTCATTCATTGACAGACACACACTCAATCACAAACATACTCTCACTGATTTGACAGACACACACATTCATACAATCATTCACAGACACACACAGACACATACACACACTCACACATACACAGACACACACATACACAGACACACACACACACACTCACAGACAAACACATACACAGACACATACACAGACACACTCACAGACAAACACATACACACACAGACACATACACACACACTCACAGACAAACACATACACACAAAGACAAACACATACACACACAGACAAACACATACACACACAGACAAACACATACACACACACACTGCGAGACACATACACACACACACTCACACTCACAGACAAACTCATACACAGACACACACTCACACATACACTTTCAAACACACACTCACAGACACACACTCACAAACCACAGACACACACACTCAGACAAACACACTCAGACATACACTTTCAGACACACACACTCACACTCACACATACACTTTCAGACACACACAAATTAAAAATAATATCCACCCAGCCTCCCTACCTGGAGAGCTGGTGTGGATCTGTCCCTGCGGGCGGCAGTGTTCTAATGAGAGGCGGCGAGGGAGCTCTAACCTGTCTGCTCTGCTCCCTCGCGGGCTGTCTACTGATGCCGGGAGCCAGAATATGACGTCATATTCCGGCTCCCGCAGCATCAGCACACGGCGCGCGAGGGAGCAGAGCAGACAGGTTAGAGCTCCCTCGCCGCCTCTCATTAGAACACTGCTGCCCACCGGGGGTCCAGAAGGTGACCTGGCAGGAGGGAGCGCTTCCCCCCTGCCAGTCACCAAAATCTTGCGCCCCCAGAGCCGATGCGCCCTAAGGCGGCCGCCTGTGCGGCCTTATGGACGCGCCGGCCCTGAGTACAGAAGGCAAGAAAGTTGTCGAAAACTTCCACCGGACACCATTTATTACTAGTGGGGTAATAGGTGATAGTGACTGTCTGTCCTTTGGCGCTAGTTTTGGTGTGGTGTAGGGATAGCAGATGGCTGTTTTTATTATACGATTAGTATGGGCTTCGAAAGGTGAGATGTCTAGTAGATTTGACAGTGACTGAAACAATAGATCGTGGATGGGTAGTCTGGATGGTGAGGGTATAGGAGTGGAGTCTTTAATACCTTTAAGTATGGCTTTGTCTTGGTAGGATGACAGAAAGCGTTGTCTGTTAGGCCAAGTGGTGAGGATGTGATGTTGAATACCCGTGACATACAACTTAATGGTATTGAATGATAGTGTTAGATGAAGGTGGCAAAAAGAAATAAACGCAACAATAGTTTCCATGGAAAACTGGTCAGTGATATTAAAGTCCAGCAAGAATTTATTGAAAACATGAAACGCCCTGCCATATGCCTTCCTGGTGTTATCGGAAAGACCGAGTTGCGAGAGTTGTCTCCCATGATAGAGCAGTTCTTTTAGTCCCAAACCATCTCCTGCCACTGCGGTACTGGAGTTGGTATCAGGGTAGCTGTTGGTAGTGCTGCCCGGGACTCCAGAAACCGAGACCGTGATAAGTGGTCAACCGCAATATTGAGAACCCCTGGCACATGAATGCAAGTTAAAAGAAAACTGTGTTTTGTAGCTAGCCATGTGAGAGTCATCATAAACCACATGATGGCCAGGGAAGAGGAACGTCCCTTGTTTAGAATATGGCACGTTGCCATGTTGTTCGAGAAGCAACGCAACGTATTCCCAGACCAGCAAGCTCCCCACCTAACTGCTGCTGCTACAATTGGATAGAGCTCAAACAAGGCTGACATGTCCTTGAACTTGGGGATCTCAGTAATTTCCCCCGGCCATTTACCCCACATCCATTCATTGCCACAAATAGCGGCAAAACATGAAGTGGCAGCGGCGTCCGTTCAGACTGACACCGATTTCTCTGACCATACCGGGATAAAAATGCTTCTCCCATTCCAAGTGAGCAAAAATTCCCTCCACATACGTAAGTCAGCTGTGGCATGTACATCTAACGTAATGCGGGAGGTATCAGATTGCAACAGTGGAAAAAGGCTAAGCAATCGGGAAATGAATGCTCTCCCCTGTGGAATAATTTTCATGGCGAAATTTAGCGAACCCAACAGGGATTGTAACTTTTTCCTATTACATGAGCCACCTACTAGGAAAGGTTGATGGCCGCCAGGATATGTTCAATCTTCTCCTCGGGGCGGCTAGCCTGCATATGCACAGAGTCCAGCACCACCCCCAAGAAGTTGATGATCGTATCTGGACTGTCAGTCTTTGTCGGTGAAATAGGTACTCTTAATTGAGTAAACAGTTGCGTTATTGACAGAAGGCTACTAGGAGGTACCAGGTTACTTTCTATGGTCAGGAAATCGTCTAGGTAATGGATAACGGTGGGGCATTTACAGATGTTATTAAGCATTCAGCAGAACGTCTCAGCAAATATATCAAAAATCCTGGGTCTGCTTTTAGAACCAAACGTGAGACGTGTGAAAAAATAATATGAATCATGCCACTTAACACCGTGTAAATGCCAGAGGGATGGATGGATAGGGAGTAACTTAAAAGCGTTTACAATATTCGTTTTACTCAGCCATGCCCCTACCCCGGCCGAGAGGATGGCAGTGACGGCATTATCTATGGTAGCATATTGGAGAGAAAATTATTCTGATGGAATTAGTGAATTTAGACTTGGGGTAGGTGATGCATGGGGAGCTGACAGGTCGGGAATTAACCTTTGTTTATTGGACGATTTATTAGTGACCAGTCCTATTGGGTTAGTTCTCCGAACCGCGAAAGGCGGGGAGTCGAAAGGGCCTAATAAGAAACCTTGGTCAACTTCCTTCTGTAGGAGTAGGTCAATAGTGTCGGGTGCTACTAGTGCTGTCTGTAAGTTTTTACATTCCAGGATTCCCATAGGCATGTGAATAATACCCGTGTGAAACCCCAAAGTAAACCCTGCTACCAAAAAGTCAATGAGATGTTGTGATGGGTGACCACACAAAAGCTCTTTCAGTAGGGAGACATTAAGAGACGATAAGTACTGCTTAGGATATAGTTTATTGGGGCACATTACTTTGGAGTGAGCCCTGAAACATAGAGAGCAGACATGCAGAAGTCTGCAGGCACTGTATCCACAAGTGCCAGTGTTAAAATTGTTACACACTTGCGATTTTCCCAAAAACACAATATCACGGCCTAGCTTATCTTTAAGCACCCTGCCTGTTCTCCCTGTGGGCACCACATTAGTAGGAGAAAATACAGCATGCACCTCTGGAGAATTAGGGCACAGATTAGCAGTGTGGGAGTTGGACGAGCAAATGGCACAAGCTGGGGTTTTGAGGCCCGCAAAGTGTCGGCAAAAAAACTCTGTATCAAGCACATCCCAATCAGCTTGATAATTGAACTGAGAGGGCGGCCGACACCTTTGCGGAAAAAGCACGGTGGTAGTCGTAAAAAGACGTACCACTGTACTTGTGCCCCAAATCCACCAGCTTGTGGAGATAAAGGTCCAATTCCTCCCTCCTATCCGGATATACAGAGCATATCACATCTCTGTATATCCCGAAAGCCAACACAAATTCGGGAATATATAGTTTCCGATTCAACCTAGGATCTCTGGACTTCAACACAACCGACACATCCCCATACGCATAGGTCTTATTTTCAAGGACATCCTGTGAGGCTATAAGAAGTGATATCAAATTGAAATCCTTCCCCTCCAAGATGTCCTTTTTAGGGTTTGCAGGCACAATGTGTGCTGGGTTAATGATATGTGGGTCTTTCAGACCGGTTGGTATATTACCCGGTAGGGGGTCCAGGCGCACCGTAGCGACCGGATTGACTAAAGCAGCTGATGACCGTTGCTGGCTATCTGCATCCATCTTGTCGAGCTTATCCGTAATATGACCCAAAGAGGTCAGGACTGAGGACAAAACCGTATGCATATTGGAAGACTGGCTGCCACTGGACCCTTCCCCCACCTCTGAGTTATCAGTCTGTGTATTCATCAGTCTGTATAATTCTGCTTTCCTAGCCGTAGTAGGGAAAGGAATATTCCTCTTTCTTAATTCGGCAGTGATCCTAGGAATAGTCCATGCCCTGAGTGATGCAGGGCTCGCGTCGTCGTCATCCCGGGATGGCGTGACCGATCTAGCCGCTGTACTGGGGAGTGACAAGTCTTCCCCGCCTTCAGGTACTTTTGACATGCTACAATATAAAAATAATATGTTACCTGGGGTCCTACCCAACTGGCTGGTGTAACTTAATGCCAAGCGGTGAAAGTATTACTTAGTAACGTGACAGGTGAGGCCCTACTA
Source organism: Pelobates fuscus (assembly GCF_036172605.1). Lineage (NCBI taxonomy): Eukaryota > Metazoa > Chordata > Amphibia > Anura > Pelobatidae > Pelobates > Pelobates fuscus. The sequence continues at coordinate 97,054,168 of NC_086327.1, forward strand.
GTTGCCAAGCGGCTTTGAGAGGCACTATCTATGATTTGGCTCATGTGGGGTATGTGGCCATTGGCATTATGGCGGGGTGATGGCCTCTCAGTGACTTGTAATAGCATAAGACAGAATGGACGTGACAAGTGAGGCCCTCTCTATGCAACCAAGTGAGGCGGCTAGCTATGAATTGGCCCGAGGGAATGCCATACCTCCGAAATGAGGATGGATGTTGGCCTCGCGGGACCACTACTTAAGGCGTAGAAGGACAGAAAAACATACCTAGAGGCTCCTATTGTGTGTGCCAGTATATCTGTACCCGAAAGGGTAGGTAGGGAGTGAGAAATAATTGAGAAAAACATGACGTTCCTGATGAGCAAGTTGCAAGATAGTATGATAAGGTGATACAGGCGATCTGTAGTAACCTACAAGAGTAATTTGCGTTTGTAAGGGTAATAAATATGTACCCCTTAATCCCCTGCTATTCTGATATCTACCAGTAATTACGGCAATAGTAGGGTACTGGAACCAAATACTCAAAAGAGCAAGGATGCCTTTACCTAGTAATACAGAAAACACATATAAGGACCCAGGTCTTGCGTGACCAATAAGGTATAATTAATCGTGATTACTGACCTATGTCAAGTGAAAAAATTTGTAGATTAGCAGCCCACCGTGGAATTGCTGTTGAATACTGAAAACATAAGAGGTCCATAATCATCAAAATGCTAAGCATTATATGTGACCATATGTCCTGTATATATTTAATGATACTAAAATGGTGTATGTGTTAATTATAACCAAAAGTATACCGTGGGCCGAGTATTATTAGAAAACAATGCTCCTTATGGCAGAATTTCCAGACATATATCCTACAAAAACCCATATGTGTCATAATTTCTGCTACAAAAATGCTCTGTAACATGTAATTGTTCCAGCCGTGTATGTCATAAACATATGCCTAAAATATGCTGTGGTAATACCTAAATCAAAAAATGCATTTAATGCCACATGTCATAACCTATACGACCATCAGGGGTCGTAGAACCATAATTTAAGAGCAGACAGTAATAATAACCAGCCACCAGAGGTCGCACTAGTGCCTGCAACAAGTTTTTTAACATCTTATTAAAAAGAATTTCGGCAAACGAACGGTCATTAAGATGACCAAAATGTAACGAATTTCCCGCACAAAATATACATTTGAACATAGACAAGTACCGTATAACAGCCGTAACAGAATGCCGGTATTCGTATGATTAAGTACCGAAATGCTACCGTACGTGTAATCGTCGTATAGCGATTGAGAAAACCGTCCGCGCTGAAAAGTGCGATGGTCGTGTAACTTACGATTTTGACGCACAACTAAACCGCGCGACCGCCCGGCCTAACTGTGAAAGCCAGCCAGCAGAACCCGGAGGGGACAGGACCCTGGAAGCCGACCACGGAGACACAGGTAAGCAGAATGGCGTCAGGAATGACCGGAAGTGACGATCTCTCTCCAACAACTCGCCAGACCTAACAGGTAATGAGGGAAGGGCTGGTGCTCCTTAAGAAGGGGAACCAAGCCCCTCCCACAACTTCAGGCCACGCCTTCTATATATATATATATATATATATATATATATATATATATATATATAAATAATAGCATTTGACCTGTAAAAACACGATCTAATCAATTTGAATATAAATTTGGCACACTAATATATAGGAGTGCAATGTGAATATAAATATGTACATATCCATATACACCTAGCAAACACATTAGTAATTTGTGTACTTTGCCGATATTAGTGTGCCATCCTTGGGTATAATATGTTAGCTATATGCGTGTACTACAGGGGCTTGGCTGTTACACATTAACACAATGCAATATCAACATTAGCAATTCCTATGGCTGTTTTGTTATACCTTAAAACTGTAATGTCAGTATAAACTCTGTCTGTAACATTTATATCATTTACATCTCAGTTTACAGGTACGGTGTGACATTTTTATTACTGATGTGTAACATTTAAATATTGAAATTTGATACATTTCTTAATGCAGAAAATGTCACTAGTACCATTTTTACACAACTAAAAGTTAGCTAAAAGTATACTGCATACTGTGACTTTGTTATTGAATAATTGTGGTGTACATATATTTTATTATGTAATTTTGAAAATCTTGAATAAAAACTTAACTAAACCAAAGAAAAAGGTTAGCTAAAAGTATTATAATTTGTTTTAAAAAATTCTAACATTTATTTTAATTATTTATTTAAACACCCTGCTGGGCATGCTTGGTACTGCATGTAAATTGACAACTAAAATGAACTGCAACGTTGCAAAAACCGGATATGTGGCACGTAAACAAGAAATAGTATTTGAGGAATGAGAAAATTACAATTCCAGAGAAATTATAGTTCTGCTTTAAGCTTTCTTTATTTTCAAAGACATCCTATTATCCCACAATGACTTGTCTTTGTCAAATCTCCCCCCTCTCTCAGTGCTCTCACTGTGTACTATATGTTTATCCCAGAAAACATGTATTGGTACTGGAAGCTAGAGGGAATGCAAGGGCAAGGGAAGTTGATGTATATGGTGGGGAGGTAATAATAAAATATAGATGCAACGAGTCTGGATGCAGAGGCTGGGAAAGGTTATTGTCCCTGGCAACCTACAGCCCAGCCACTAGTGGAGGTGTGATTAAGACAGAGATTACATACTTACTTCTAGCCATAATAATTCATACTAGCAATCAGTTGTGTATTTTATATATGTGCTGCCCTAGGCATGACACAACGTGGCACCCCCTAATCTAAATTTACCACATGCCTACCTGTTTAAGACGAACATGCAGTTTAACTGACAGATACACACTGACACACCCACTCACTGACAGGCACACACTCTCAGATACAAATGCAGTGACATACATTCACTGACATACACACACTGGCAGACACACACATTCACTGCCAGACACACACACACTAACTAACAGATACACATTCACTCACAGACACACACATTCACTTATAGACAAATACTGACAGACACACATTCACTCACAGACATACAGTGATAGAAACACATTCACTCATAGACACACAGTGACCAACATGCTCATATTCACTCAGAGACACACATTCACTGACAGACACACACATTCACTGACAAACACTGACAGACACACACATTCACTGACAGACACATACTGACAGACACACGTTTTCACTGACAGACACACACACATTCACTGACACATATACACACACATTCACTGACACCGGGATACTGACACACAAACACACATTGTCTTACACACTTAAAAAATATCTATATATATTTTAAATTTTAATTTTAATCCACCCAACCTCCCTACCTTTGGGAGAGATGAAGTTGATTCTTCCCTTGGGTCCAGTGGGGATGGCTGCTGGTGGCTGGGCTTGCTGCTGCTGTGCTGACTGGTGGCAGGGCTGGGCGACAGGGCTGGCGGGTGGGCAGGCGCACAATGGAGGCAACGAGGGCTTAGTGTTGCCGGGAGCCGGAGTGAAATCATATCCCAGGAACGAGGATGCTGAGCAGGAAGAGCTCACAGGACCATGCTCTCTTGCGCCTCTCTCTGCCTCCCCCCCACCTGCAAATTCAGTAGCTGAAAGCCTCGGGAGGACCCTGAGGTAACCAGCTGGCCAGCTCTTAGGCCCCTCATGAAAGAAACTAACAGGGCATCTGCCAGGGTGCTTGGGGGGTGTTTTTTGCCGCCCCCCTAAAAGTGCTGCCCAAGAGAAATGCCTTGTTAGCCTCATGGAAATACACCACTGCCAGCAATGGTTGCTGTGATAGGTTGAAAGTGGTCAAATGACACTATCAGCCAATCACAGTCACCCACTGCTGTTCTTCCTGTGCTTCCTCTTCTTCCTCATTAGCCCAAACAGAACAGAGGGGCTGGCCTGCTAAGAACTAACTGAACTCTGAATGGAAGAATTGTGCCAGGAGACTCCAGATACTATAATCACATCAATGAGATGAAGCAGTTATAGTGCCTACAGTTTCCCTTTAACAGTAGGTTAGGTAAATGAAGATTCTGGGACAACCCAAAAAATAATTGCTTGGTGAACAACTGAAACATCAGAAAATATTTCACAAAATAGGAGTCCACAAGTGGAGGTAGGCCCAGAGTAACATAATAATGATGGCCCTGGCCACTTCTTCTCAATATAAATAATTCAAATTTTGATAACGCTTCTGTAACACCCTTTTGTTTTCCACAAATTGCACACATGCTAAACAGCATATGTTCTTGTATTTTGTTGAAATGAATGGAGTGCTGTATGCCAATGTTTTGCAAAATCAATTTTGAAAAATATTTCAAGTGTGGCCATTGCAATGCACTCACAAACCTAATCCCATCCCAAATTGGGATGAGCGTTTTTTATTATAATTCATCTTAAAATACAAATGGCAAGTTTGCAATGCATCATTCGCAGTACAAAAAAACAAACACCTGAACAGACCTTTACAACCTGTTCTAAATACACCTCTTCTTCCTCTCATACTCTTCATATATGGGCACAATATATCTCATATTTTTGTCATGTATTAATACAGATGGTCCCCAATGCGATGTGATATAATAATTTTTGAGATTTAATTAGTTTATGTTTTTACCACACTGGTGTATGTTTGGCATGTGTATTCATTTTGTGCATATGTATACACTCAGTGTAAGTATCCTATTTTATTATATTTCATTTTTTTATTATATATATTTTTTATATTTTTATTTTTTAATTTAATTTTTTTTTAGAATTTTATTATTTTTTATTCATTATTTTTTTAATTAATTTTTTATTAAATTTTACTTTATTCATGTTTTTATTTTGGGTTATATACCCTTATATTTATTTCACATCACTAGGGCACCTTCTAAACATGTTATCCTGTTCTGTTATTGTTATTAAGTATCTATGTGGTTTTTATGTATCTGTACTCTGCATATTAATACTTTTATGGTGACAGTTCACCTGTACTGTGTGTTCATTCTCTTTTGCATAGATACTATCCGCATACGCACGCTCACGCTCTATTGGAATTATATGATAGTTTTTGGAACTCTATTTTCATCACGAATGCGCCAGTCATCTTCCGAGATGCTGCAGGAAGTACGTCAATGCGTGCCAATGATGGAACGCACGCCACTGGAGAATCTAATTAAGAAGAATTACCATTGGTATAAGAAGCACTTTCATTGGAAGAATTATTATATCCCTGAAGAAGTCCTTTATACTCCTTGGACGAAACACGTCGGATTCATGGACTTTTGATTTGTTTAGATTTAGTTTTTACTTTGTATATCTGCTTTTAATTTTCTGTGGCCAGAGTTGGACTATTTCCAGACCCACCACGCTACGTTTTATATTCCACTTGGAGTGGAGATATGCCTGTCACATCTACCTGTTTGTAAGTGTGTTCAAATAAATTGTTTTCTAGTTTCATACACACTTCACCATATATGGTTTTCTTCCTTTATTCCTTTGAAGATTTTTCCATCATTAGGATCTACTATCAATTCCAAAATATATTTAACCCCAGGTTGGGTGAGAAGCCTGCTTTCCACTTACTTTTGTGAGTTTGCTACCAGCACCACATGTATATTTTTTACATATTCTATACTGTGTTACGCTATGGTATGTTCTTATTATTATTCTTTGTTATAATTCCTCAATAGGATTTATCTGCCCTGGATTCATTCTTCCAGGTTGTACTCGATTTTTTTTTTGTATGCTTATCGGGTATTTTTCCACTTTTTGTCATTTACCTATTTGGTGTTAGTGAGGAACACCTGGGATCACTCCAATTTTACGTATCATTATTCTGTCTTTAGTGTATATACGTTTTGTCTTATAACATAATAAAGATGGCCCTGGCCATTTCTTCTCAATATAAATAATATAGAATTTGATAATGCTTCTGCAACACCCTTTCGTTTTCCACAAATTGCACACATTTGTTCTTATATTTTGATGAAATGAATGGAGTGTTGTATGCCAATTTTTTGCAAAATCAAAATCAAAGTGTGCCCATTCCAATGCACTCACAAACCTAACCTACAGTAATTGGGTTGCATCTACCTAAGCCCATCCCAAATTGGGATGAGCGTTTTTTATTATAATTCATCTTAAAATACAAATGGCAAGTTTGCAATGCATCATTCGCATTACAAAAAGAATAAAACAAAAACACATAAAGTTCGATGCTGGATAAGTGTCTTAACCTGCTTCACAGACCCGAACAAATCATAGCAAATAATAAGAAGCATTTGCTTCTTTCATTCTTATTAGAAACTATTATTATTCTTAAGAGCCAAAAAGAATAACTGTTCAGAAAATCCCAGCATGGGATATAGCTTGCAATCATAATAGTTTGATCAGTTGTACAGTACAGTTGGAAATGCAAAACAGTAAACCTTTATTTTGTTTAAGATTGTAGATATTCTATCCAGGCTATGCGAAAAATAAAATTACATACCAGATTACCATTTATCTTTTATACACAGATGCATTTTCTTGCCCCCTATTGTAACTTTTTGATGTTTAATCTTGAAAAAGGAAAGTCTTACTAACACATAAAAAATAGAAAAGTATTAATAACATAAAAGACACGCATATCTAAAAGTTAACAAATTATATTTGCAGGTAAAACTATATTCCATTGTGTTATGCAACTGAACAGTGAGATACTTAAACCATATCAATTTAGCTATAGAAATGAAAACTGAAATATATTTTGCTATAAAAGTGGATCTTAGTAGAATTTACACTAACCCCTGCCACAGACAGCTGTTAAACTACAATTTTTTCAAGCATTTAAGCACAACTTTCTGTGTAATTTGAATGATTGCCTACCCACAGATAGCCTATAATTATCATTAAATTCCCATTGTGCTATCGGTGATTACATGTAGCCTTTTTGTGTCAAGCTTTCGTAAGAGTAGTGTTTTTATTTACTAATCAAAGCTGAAGAGGGAAATGTTAGTCTCAATTGACTGGAATCCTTTTATAGGTACATTTGTACATTGATTTATTATACAATATGTCTTAGTTTGAAACATATATTACCATTTATCGTTTGGATTGTGACTTTTTTATGTTTGCAATCTTCATTTTAAATTGACTTGATGAGGTCACTCAAACAAATTACATGCGCATAATCTGAAACATAGTGTTACACACCTTATTTATGAATGCTTGGCATTTTTGTTGTACAACAAATGGAACCGAGATCAAATGTTTTGTTTTTTTGTCTGCTTTAGTAAATTGCTGTTATTGTACCATAGAGAATAATTAGACTTGCAAGAATTATGCAGTTGTCAACATTATAGTCCTTTGGTTAATTAACCTGGCCTCAGGGAGATCCAGTTGACTCAGAATTTAAGGGAAACCCTAATACAATAAATAAAACATAATTATATATTTTTTTTATTTTAAAAAGATACTCACACGTTAAGTTCCTGTATTTGTTACAAAACACAAAGTGTTACAATATCTGGTCCATTCAAACCAGGAAGTGTATCTTTCTTTGTACTCTGTAGCATTAATGGACGTATATCATAAGCAGTGTATTGAGAGCACAGCAAAGGTATCTGGGAATTGTAGTTCAATCATCATTTTTTTTTACTCCTGAAACCTGTAGTTAAACTACAACTCACAAAAAAACTGAAAAAAATAATGTTCACATGGTATCCATTATGTTAACAATGCATATTGCGTGAACATTAATGTTTCAGGTCTATTGGATGGGAGGGACAGACAACAAAGAATGGTTCATTGAACAACATTAATTATTCTTATTAAAAAAATTTTTTTTTAAAGAATGTGAATGAAAAAGAATTTTTAAAAAATCACATTGATTGGTTATTGCATCTAGTATATACACATTGCATCTAGTATGTCTGAGTATGTGTGAGTGCCTGTGGTGAATCATTAAAGATGAACCCCTTAAGGACACATTACATGTGTGACATGTCATGATTCCCTTTTATTCCAGAAGTTTGGTCCTTAAGGGGTTAACTTATTAGCGTCTTCTTTTCACCTTGAAATCAGTCTATTGTCTTCAGTAACACATTAGCTTTGCTGGGGAACTGTCTACCATTTTTACTTTATGAGGAAACTACATAAGCTAGTACTACCTTCCTCAAGGAAGCAATGTTCTCTTCTCATCTGTAGAAGACATGGCAGCTGTAGAATACATGGCATTCCAATTCCACTACCTCTATAGGTTATTATGGAAGTTACCTGGCCTTTCGTGCCTCCTTCTTTTGCATTCACTATTTGCACCTAAACTTGCAAACATCAGCTTTGGAGCTCAGTTAGCAGCAACCTTTATTATTATCTTCATCCTGTTTTCAAGATGACAGCCTATACCAGCTACTTCAAGCTTGACATTGATGGACAGACTTTGGATTGAGATGCATTTTGTTTACTAGGAGGCCCAACCAGTGGTGTATCCTGGTTTTGTGCTGCCCTAGGCAGGACAAAACTCAGGCGCCCCCCCCGCCCCCACGCCTTCTAAATACACACACACATTCACTGACAGTTACGCATACACTAGCTTACAGAAACACACACTCGCTAACAAAAACACACACACTAACAGACACACTCACACTCACTAACAGACAAACACACACTCACTAACAGACAAACACACACTCACTAACAGACAAACACTCACAGGCAAACACACGCACACACAGTCAGACACACACACACTAGCAGACACACACACTCACAGGCAAACACATACTCTCACTAACAGACACACACATTCACTAACAGACACACACACATTCACTAACAGACACACACACATTCACTAACAGACACACTCACTCACTAGCACACACACTCACTCACTAGCAGACACACACACTCACAGGCAAACACACTCACACTAACAGACACACACAGTCAGACACACACACACACACACACACTGACACACACTCACTCACTAGCAGACACTACTAAAGCTTGGAAATGCAATAAGATGGCTGCTATGTAGTTGCCACCCCACCCCAGTGTCATCTGGGTCCAGTACACTCACTAGGCCTGTTCAAATTGAATATCAAAGTCTAGCATGTGTTCACAAAAAAACAGACATGATTTAAAAACGTTTGCTTTTCAGTCTATATAATTTAATGTAAATAACTCTTTTTATTTAACCCCCCCAGACTCCTTACTTTTAGGAATGCTGGGGGGTCTCTTTCTCCCTGGCTGCTGGGTGGGTGGCGCTGGCGTGTGGGCTGCTGGGCAGCTGGCGAGGGAGCACTTCCCCTAAACACTCTGCTCAGCTCCCTCGCGCGCTGCAGAGTGAGGCTGGGAGCCGGAAGATGACATCATATTCCGGCTCCCAGCCTCACTCTGCGGCGTGCGAGGGAGCTGAGCAGACAGCTCAGAGGAAGTGCTCCCTCGCCAGCCGCCTGCCCAGCAGCCCAGCAGCCCAGCATGTCAGTTAGCCGCAAGGCTAACAAGGTATTTGGCCTGGGCATTTGGGGGCGGCGTTTTTTTGCCGCCCCCTGGAAAATGCCGCCCAAGGCAAATGCCTTGTTTGCCTCGCGGCCAAAACGTCCCTGGGCCCAACAGATCAGACTTCTTGCTATTGACCTTTCACCTCTACTATGCTGTGCCCCCATGTTTGTTTAGGGGGCCTCCAGTGAAAATGTAAGGTTAGTAGTAATGATGTTTTCAAATGTGAAATATTAAAGGGAATTTGTGTTTTATATCATATACCAATCCAAGTATAGAGCACAACACCTATGGAAATTGTTTTATTTTAAAGCAAAACACAGATAGGCAGAATACTGAAATTAAAAGGCAATTTGGCACATTGTAAATGCACCTTAACAACATACAAAATCCTGCAGGCTCAGTTGATTTATGATAACATTACTAGCATTCATTACTAGTTATTCACCAAATGAGAATTGCCACGTTCAAAGTAAATTTTGGACTTAAATTTGATATTCTGTCTTAATGAATAACCCTGATTAATACTGCATATCTGTGGAGCAGGTAAAACTGACCAATATACGAACACATATGCAAGATAGTCTAATGATAAGCGATGAATGTTTTATAGATGTATTAATGACTATATGTTTGATCTGTGGACATCTAATTTGTCACAGTTTCAAATGCAAATGTTCCACTTGGTGAAGAATTAATATATATGTGTATAATTACGACATACCTCTTTCATATACAAGCTAAATTAAATACATAAATGTGCTAATGTTTGTAATAAATTTAATTAATTAATAGGTCAGCATCTAGTCACTTTACATTGATTAATTTTGATGAGTCATTTTGTCATGAACTGTATTGCGTTCAAATTTGGGTCAATTGGGTGAACATATGAAATTATATCATTTATAAATTTTGCTGTACCGATTTTTACATTTTTGGACAAAGTGGTTTGGTCAAAAAGTTATTTACCAAATGCCCAAGTCTAAACATTGATAAGTATGTTTCTAGGAGCTGGTAAATATAATATATTGTATATACAGGCAAAATTGACTGTTTGCTTTTATTTTAATAACCTAACTCCCCCGGTTAGGATTTGTTGTGAGGAAAGTAATAATCTTACAGGCAAATAAATGAAGAACTGAAAAAAAATTAAAACATTAACATTGATTCAAGCAAACGCTCTATAGCACATAAGACAAGGCATCCTTACAGTGTGGAGTAGCAGTTGTACATAACATATAAATAATATATAAATGTCAGTCCATGTCTAACTTTTCAAAATGTAGGAACAGGAAGATGATAAAAAATCAAGACATGGAAGGAAACAAATAAAAACACAGGGTACATAATAGAGTGGGGGATCATCTGCTAAATACAGATCAAATGGAGAAACATAGCGTTTAACTGTGTGAGAGTAAATGAAGATGTATAATTTACAATTGGCCACTCACAAATTGTCAGATGTAAAACAGCCTTGAGTGAAATCTTTTTCTTCAAAGTCTTCACACTCCCATCAGTCAATCAGAATATTTGCTCAAAAGAGAAAATATATGGAGAAAATAAAGTGCAATTCCAGAGTAAAGTACAAAAAGAATGTAATAACTTACATATAAGTTAAAAACAATGAACATATCACCACTGGGTGTCCTTGTGGTGATATGCTCATTGTTTTTAACTTATATGTAAGTTATTAAATTCTTTTTGTACTTCACTCTGGAATTGCACTTTATTTTCTCCATATATTTTCTCTTTTGAGCAAATATTCTGATTGACTGATGGGAGTGTGAAGACTTTGAAGAAAAAGATTTCACTCAAGGCTGTTTTACATCTGACAATTTGTGAGTGGCCAATTGTAAATTATACATCTTCATTTACTCTCACACAGTTAAACGCTATGTTTCTCCATTTGATCTGTATTTAGCAGATGATCCCCTACTCTATTATGTATTTGTATTTAAGACAAGAGGAAGTCTTTGGGGACCTTTTTCTGGATACTTTACCCTACACAGGGAAGTTCCGTTTTGTTTACAAATTATCACTATTTTTCACTGGGGTTGTGTTCACATATTCTGTTTGTTTGTAAAAACACAGGGTATCCTGGTGCATTCAGAAAAAATAATAATGAGAAAGGACTTCATCCAAAATATCAAGAATGATACACTGGAAGCCAAATTAAAAAATTCTAAAACACATTGATGAAAACAAGCACAACTGATTTCTTGTGATGAACGTTATATGACCATGACTTTCCAATCCTCTTGGGTATCGTACAGATACTTTGAAGGTTGAACAGTTCAAATAAAGGAAATTAAACAAGATAACGATACTCCATCCAGGGTTACAACATAGGACTGTGATTTTATATTTATTTAACATTTCTTCATGTTTAAGCACAGTTATGTCTATAAGTGGGTCAGGTGAAGCATACCAGTGTATGTTTCATGTTATTTAGAGTTTTCTCATAGTCTCATGAAGGAAGAAGTTAAAGACAACAACCCTTGATTTAATTAAAAATCAAATGGTGAAATGAATATTTTAGGTTGAATAAACATGATTTATGGTAAAGGATTTACAAATAAATAACATGTTAGTTTCTGAAACAGTAAGACAAAATATATCATAAACCTTAAATATAAAATTAATGAGCAATTTAGACCCGAGTGACTAATTTTTGTCATGAGGCCTTTAATCTATTGCTACAAAGGATTAAATTCCGATTCCAAAAGGTAACAATTGCATACATGTTACATACAGTACATAAAATTACATATAAACATATGTATATCAGCATCTAATATACACATGCACTATATCAGTTTGAATTCATTTTTATTTCATAATGCAAATTTGCTTTGGCTCCACAGAAGAAAACACTAACCAGAGGGAAAGAAATGGGCTATATAATAATTGTCTATAATTTTTTATATAATATCAATAATATCTCCAGTAGAATGTCAAAAGGAAGTGTCATCATGGTAAAACAGTAATTTAGGTCTTGTATTGTTAAGCGCTGTGAACACAAAACATTTAAAGGACCACTTCAGTCAATATAACAACTTAATGGCAATGAAGTTGCAATAGTGCGAGGAGGTCCTTGGTGTCATTTTACTTTATGAGGTTAAACTCAAAGTCTGCAAGCTATTGACTAATTTCACTGCCCCTTACCTTCCTATGTAGGTTTGATGCGTCAATCAGGAAGCCTTGGACCGAGCACCACTGTTGGTGACACTCTCAGCCTTGCACTAACTCCTAATTCAGAAAAGTGAGTGAAAACAAAATATACCTTTATCACTCACTTTTCAAAATGGGTAACTAGGAATAGGCTGTGATTGTCAACGTTTTTAAGTCATTGAAGTTGTTATGGTGTCTGGAGTGTCCCTCTAAGGTGCTCATTTGTTCAACAATTGACTAGGATGAATGTATATTTGCCTATGTCCTTAAATGAATTTGAAATTTAATAAGCATTATTCACTTCTAATAACTTTATATCTTAGTTGCGTTCTATAAATATTTAGAAACTCAATAATAAAAGCACAGCCTTCCAAAACAGCCTTTTTTCTAATATGCTTCTATTTATCTGCTAAAGTGATGATCCGTAATTGCAAAAATCACTTTTTTTATTTAACATTTTTCTCTTCGGTAAAGGAATCACTAATAACAAAGAATTCATTGGTGACCACTGAGAAATATCTAGTGTGATGATCAGTTATCTTCTATCCTCTCTGTAGCCATTACCCCCAGAAGGTATTTATGTTTCTCTGCAGTGTGGTTATTGTTGCAGGATGTCATCAAACATGTTTCATTTTTCTAATCCTTGTCATGACCAAGTCCATCAAATATCAAGTAATTCATTTTATTTTTAAATGGCCCTTCTGTAGTACCCAGTTCCCATTACTCACAAGCTTAGTGCTGATTTTTATTTTCTCTTCTGAGTCAATGGGATAGATAGACAGACAGATAGATAGATAGATAGATAGATAGATAGATAGATAGATAGATACAAAATAGACAAGACAATACAAAAAGTAGAACACTATAAAGTTGGTACTGACGAATCAAATTCCATCAACAAAAATAATGTTGTATCTTTTCAGAACAATTTCTAAATAGAAATCTCTGAGGTTAAGGACCTAGAGCTCATAAAATAAAACACATTGGAAACATAAATGTAGCAGTTCATTGTGCAGTATAACCCTAATGTGAAAAAATCTTTAATTTTAAAAATTAGCATTTACAACATAATCCTGGCTCTGAACACTTGCATTTATGATATTAAAGGCGACAGCTCTCCCATCATTTGCTGATTTATCCTCTACTCAAACGTAGCTTTTAAACCACTATTTATTGAGCGCAAGGACACCATATGTTCATTTTTTCACAATTTTGGAAAAGTCTTCCTGAATGATGCAGAGTAAAAATGATTATTTGGGACAGTGAGTATTAGGTACATCAATTTATGCATTTCTAATATTATTATTCTAAAGTAATACCAGAGTTACAGTGTATACTTTGTACTTTTGTTTTGCTTGTCAAATGAAAAATAGTACCCACATTAGCCTACTTCTGTACATGAAGATTTTGCAAGTGAAGATAAATTCCCACTCATATGTTTCAGAGCCCATAACTTAGCTCCAGTGTGAATCATAATTGTACAATTCAGGGTGGTACCCTTTCTTTATTCATCCAGGAAGTCAAAATGTATATATATATATATATATATATATATATATATATATATATATATATATATATATATATATACATATATATATATATATATATATACAGCAGAGCAGCACTAATTATAGTAAAACTTACCAGGAAAGGTTAAGGGATCTTAACATGTATAGCTTGGAGGAAAGACGAGACAGGGGGGATATGATAGAAACATTTAAATACATAAAGGGAATCAACACAGTAAAGGAGGAGACTATATTTAAAAGAAGAAAATCTACCACAACAAGAGGACATGGTCTTAAATTAGAGGGGCAAAGATTTAAAAATAATATCAGGAAGTATTACTTTACTGAGAGGGTAGTGGATGCATGGAATAGTCTTCCAGCTGAAGTGGTAGAGGGTAACACAGTAAAGGAGTTTAAGCATGCGTGGGATAGGCATAAGGCTATCCTCACTATAAGATAAGGCCAGGGACTAATGAAAGTATTTAGAAAATTGGTGAACAAAAAAGGAACAAAGGGCACTGCCTATAGAGTATATATTGGTGTATACCGTTATATTGATATAGAATGAAAGTAAAATAAAAATAAAAAATATTTATTGGTGAACAAGATACAAGGTGATTATTTCGTACATCCACTCCTGAGCCTTCTGTATAAATGCATACAGGGGCATACAGAGATACTATGCAGAAATAAAAAAGGTTTAAAAGGACAGTTAACAGCACCTAGATCACAGCTGTTCTCAGATCTTACACTGTCTCCACCGTTACAGTTAATAGTACTCTTGGCAGTTAGTCCTGCTGCACAAAATTTGTAACTGTAAACAAGGTATGGGAGACTAAAGTCGTCTGAGTTATTCTCAGATCTTACACTGTCTCCACCGTTATAGTTACTGGTACTCTTGGCAGTTAGTCCTGCTGCACAAAATCTGTAACTATAAACAAGGTGCAAGAGACTTAAGTCGTCTGAGTGGGGTCTCTATCGTTAAGGTAATAGTATCTCAATATAGTTTTCAAAAGCAAAGGTATCAACTGTAATTGGAATTACCACGGGAGACCCGTGCTGCCTGAATGCTGTCTTAGAGTTATAAGGCTGCAAGCTATGGTAGTGGTACGTTCGAATCCTGCAATAGACTCTACTCCGGGTACTAGATAGTAAATTACCCCAAATATAATGTAGAGAAAAGACAGAGAAAAAGAAGATATGTCTCTGTGCCTTCAAGGGCACCTACCAGATAAGAGAGCTAACTGCAGGAAAAAGAAAGGTACAAAAGGAGAGAGGTATTTAAATAAATCACAGAGTAGATAAATAGTAAATACTAACTGTGCCTTCAAGGGCACCTTCCTTTTAAGTCACTAGCTGGCTTGCGTCTAAATAACTAGAATCTCAACACAATAAAGTATATGTGCATGTGTTAAACACATAAATAGTGTTATAATCACAATCAGTGTCAGTGGCTATAACCTAGGTGTCCCTCCCGATACACCCGCAACCTATATAGATATCGTTAATAATCGTAATATTCTTAGGTATTGACTGCTGGTGCAGAGGGTATAATTCTTAGGAGAGACCAGAAAGAACCCCGACGCGCGTTTTGCCGGTAAGGCGGCTTTTCAAGGGGGACGAGATCGTGTACCAGTGGGCTATTAAATAGGGCGCCCAAACCTATTGATTGAAATCACGAGAACGTCGACGTCATCAGTCAGGTCTGACGGGAGTCGGTGGCCTAGAAGGGTCATATCACTCCGTACGAATTCTGTTTGCATTGTATTTCACAGGGAGTGAAACCGATATGTATCTGATAAATAGATACATAATAATGAAGAGCAAGTGGCATGTGCGCAATGAGTGACATACCTAAAAACCTGTTGCATATATATAGAGTTCATGATGCTCGATCGGTAGATTCTGCTCCCTTACATGATCGGGTAATTGTAATTCATCTACAGGATTAAATATGTTTTGTAAGGCATGAGACGTAAGGGACTTAATTCTGACCCTCATTTTTTACGGTATTCACAAGTTGTGATGCTTACAATATATATATGGCTGTTATATCGGTAATTAGCTAGACCCCATCTATATGTAGTGGTAGATAGTGTCCCGTTTGAACACATCATATAGGATCCATATGTACATGTACCTATACTGGGAGGTCATTTGTACCGTGAGAAAACCATGAGAATCATGATAGTAGTACTCATACAGCCAATGTAGAACTCGTAGTGCTCGATCAGTAAATTATAGGGTAGTCTCATGCCTTACGAAACATATTTAATCCTGTAGATGAATTACAATAGGTTGCGGGTGTATCGGGAGGGACACCTAGGTTATAGCCACTGACACTGATTGTGATTATAACACTATTTATGTGTTTAACACATGCACATATACTTTATTGTGTTGAGATTCTAGTTATTTAGACGCAAGCCAGCTAGTGACTTAAAAGGAAGGTGCCCTTGAAGGCACAGTTAGTATTTACTATTTATCTACTCTGTGATTTATTTAAATACCTCTCTCCTTTTGTACCTTTCTTTTTCCTGCAGTTAGCTCTCTTATCTGGTAGGTGCCCTTGAAGGCACAGAGACATATCTTCTTTTTCTCTGTCTTTTCTCTACATTATATTTGGGGTAATTTACTATCTAGTACCCGGAGTAGAGTCTATTGCAGGATTCGAACGTACCACTACCATAGCTTGCAGCCTTATAACTCTAAGACAGCATTCAGGCAGCACGGGTCTCCCGTGGTAATTCCAATTACAGTTGATACCTTTGCTTTTGAAAACTATATTGAGATACTATTACCTTAACGATAGAGACCCCACTCAGACGACTTAAGTCTCTTGCACCTTGTTTATAGTTACAGATTTTGTGCAGCAGGACTAACTGCCAAGAGTACCAGTAACTATAACGGTGGAGACAGTGTAAGATCTGAGAATAACTCAGACGACTTTAGTCTCCCATACCTTGTTTACAGTTACAAATTTTGTGCAGCAGGACTAACTGCCAAGAGTACTATTAACTGTAACGGTGGAGACAGTGTAAGATCTGAGAACAGCTGTGATCTAGGTGCTGTTAAACCTTTTTTATTTCTGCATAGTATCTCTGTATGCCCCTGTATGCATTTATACAGAAGGCTCAGGAGTGGATGTACGAAATAATCACCTTGTATCTTGTTCACCAATAAATATTTTTTATTTTTATTTTACTTTCATTCTATATCAATATAACGGTATACACCAATATATACTCTATAGGCAGTGCCCTTTGTTCCTTTTTTGTTCACCAATTTTCACGTAGGGTTAACCCCTTCACTGCCTTGATACCTTTACACCAGGCTTTCATTTTATGTAAATATTTAGAAAATTGGGCAGACTAGATGGGCCGAATGGTTCTTATCTGCCGTCACATTCTATGTTTCTATGTTTCTATGTTTTTTAGCTATGAAGTTAAGAGTAAATAGATGCTTCTTAATAAAGTGCACTGGACTCCTCTTAGTGGCTCTAGTGGGAAATATTGTGATGTTCTTACATAGGTGAGACAAAACTACAGTATCATTCTTAAAACCACTAAATAGTACACTAACAATCTATAACGATGTGACATAAAATATCAGTACTACAATATAATAGCTTGCATGAAAACAAGTTTGTTTCTGGGACTGCACAATGCACTGATTTTTATAGATAGGTAAAAATAAAAGATAGATAGATAGACAGACAGACAGAAAGACACACACACACACATGAACGGACAGATGGACAGATAGATAATGCATAGTGATATTTTCACTAAAGTTCTCTCAAATTCGAGAAGACCGCAACTTAGAAAAGTAGTTTATTTTAACCATACTTGCAATGGTTGCAGAATGTATTTTCTATATACATACATATATACATACGAACATTGTATAATTTTGTGATACTAATGATGAGTAGGAGTAGAAGACAGGGGGATTTAAACACCTAGATTTTAATTTTAAACTGCTAATTTGGATGCTAAGCAAATCATATGTAACACTTGCATTTTTAGATTGCTTATAAAAATAGACTTTTCGTCGGAAACAAATAAGAAAGTGATTAGGAGGTGCCAATTAAAACTTTACAGCACATATGGTGTCTTCCAGAGCTGTCTATTGTTCTGAAATATTCTATATGTTTCCTTTATAGAGTTAGTAAAAAAAAAAAAGAGCACTTAGTTCTGATGGGTGCAACAGCTGCTTTTGGTTTATACTTTTCAGATGTGTCAGATTACTGAATAAAAATGGAAGATTTATGAACTGATTACAGATGGTAAAATGGATTATCTAACTTCTTCAATTTTCATACATAAACTCGAGAAAATAATACTTTTATATATTTCCCCGCTGGAAAATGTTGATTTTCACATTAGAACATAAATAGTTTATAAAAGGTTTGATTTCTATGAGCCATTTTTATGTCCTTGAATTGTGCTACATTTCAATGGTATAAAAATACATTTATAATGAAAGTAGATTTTACCTATCTACATATATATATATATATATATATATATATATATATATATATATATATATATACACACACACACTATCAAGAATGATACACTGGAAGCCAAATAAAAAAAATAAAAAAAACACATTGATGAAAAAAGGCCACCGGATTTCTTGTGATGGGAGTTATATGACCATGACTTTCCAATCCTCCTGGGTATCGTACAGATACTTTGAAGGTTGAACAGTTCAAACAAATGAAATTAAACAAGATAAGGGTACTCCATCCAGGGTTACAACATAGGACTGTGACTTTATATTTATTTAACATTTCTTAATGTTTAAGCACAGTAATGTCTATAAGTGGGTCAGGTGAAGCATACCAGTGTAGGTTTCATATTATTTAGAGTTTTCTCATAGTTTCATATTAAAGACGACACCCCTATTTAATTATAGATCAAATTATGAGATGTATATTTTAGGTTGAATAAACATGATTTATGGTAAAGGATTTACAAATAAGTAACAGGTTAGTAGTTTCTGAAACAGTAAGACAAAATATATCATAAAAATTAAATATAAAATGAATGGGCACTTTAGACCTGAGTGCTTAATTTTTGTCTTGAGGCGTATAATCTATTGCTACAAAGGATTAAAATTAAGTTTTGATACCAAAAGGTAACAATTGCATACATGCTACATACAGCATCTAATATACACATCCACTACATCAATTTGAAATCATTTGTGTTTCATAATGCAAATTTGCTTTTGCTCCACAGAAGAAAAACACTAACCAGAGGGAAAGAAATGGGCTATATAATAATTGTCTATAATTTGTACATAAAATCAATAATATCTCCAGTAGAATGCATGTGATGCAGCAGCAGGAGTGGGGAGAATAGAAAGTAAATATTATCTTCTTAACAATTTTGTCAAAAGGAGGTGTCATTAAATGTTAAAACAGTCATTTCTCAGTACTCTCTTGCACATTGTTTTCTTTTTGCTCTCCCTAAATTTAAAGGGTAATCCAGATGTGGACCCCTTGCTCAAGGTGCCTATAGAGGTATACCTCACTGACGATGCCTAACAAGGCTGAAACAATCATCTGGGGTTGCTGTATTTCTCACGCCGAGAGTGTCAGTTTGTATTTTTGATCTGGACCGTCCTTTAGGGTGGGGTCTGTTTGATGTGCAAAGGGTTCTGGTTCTTCTTGTGATGGCACAACATGAGCTAAAACTAGCTTGAGATCTCTTAAATGGAAAGGGAAGAATTTTATTTAAATTTTACTTTAAAAGAATTAAAGGGGATTAAAAGGAAGAATTGGATGAAATTATGATATTGAGGTAAGGTTCAAGAGACATTAGATCCTTTAACCGTAATCTGATTTTAGAACAGGCCATTATGTACTGCAGTGGGCTAGGGACTGCTCTTCTTATATTGTTTATCACTGCCTTTTCCATATTTTTCTCCTTACGTAGAAATGAGCAGCCAAAATACTATGCTAAAGCATGGTGCTTCCATGAGGTTATATGAAGGCAGTTGTTTTGACTGACATGGGGAGTCAGAGGTTAGGCAATGAACATACAGAGAGGATCATGGAAAATATACTTTTTCCTCTATATATGCTAAACTAAAGCCCCTCTTGCATTTCCCCTAGGGGAGGTCACAGGACCTGAGACAGATTGCTTCATGAGACAGGTAAGTAGGCATTTAGAGAACAGACTGCAAACATACATAGCAGAACCTGTAAACGGGCAATGTATAGTGCCGACATGGGCATATGGGTACAAATTAAAAAAGTATAAGTCTTGCCAGTGGAAAAAAAATAAAATATGAAAATGTCCTTGGCATTTGGTAAATATTCTATAGGTTGATTGTAATTCAGGCATTGTTTTTAAGTGAGTCAAAGACTGCTCTGATAATACAGACAGTTTTACCTACTATACTGACAGTAATTATTATATTGGTGACTAATGTCAAATATATGTATAACCTTTTTATAAAACATAATATGTCAGAACTGTCTAAATAAAATATACTTTGCCTAGCCCTAATACAAAGGATTAAAATTAAATCATTGCTGAGGTGTTTTGCAGTGAATTTAAAGGGACAGTACATATCACTTTCTTTAGCAAAATCACTGAATCAGGGCAAGTGCCCAAAAAATATAAGCAGTTAAAATGCAAATTATGATCTGTTTTCCCTTGCTTCTGGTTGCTGTATAGCAGAAGGTTTGCATGCATACTAAATATGTTTGTCAATTAAATTGCAATTGAGGAACAATATACAAGTAACATAACATTTTGAAAAAGGCCAGCAGCAATGCACTGTACTTCATTTAGATGTGCCTTTTCACCTTCAAGAAAGAGAAATATGTATATAAAACAGAATCATGGTCTCCTCTTAACATTTCATCTTACGAGTCAACTTTGTCTTTTACTTTAAAAAATGAACTCTGTGTGATTTTCACTCTAAGAAATTGTTCCAGCCTGATTGACAAGCCAATTTATAATGAACAAAATGTTATCCATACATCAAATTTGTAACGTGTGCATGCTTGAGAAATGTTCCTGGGTCTGCTTACTAGCTAAACAGTTAATTTTAAGCATGGTTAGTTTGAAGCTTAAAGAACTTTATCTTTTTTAATAGGCTGTATTTTCTTCATTAAGGCAAAATGGACATAGAACCTGCAGAGCTATATTTCTAAAGGTTATAACCATAAAAAAAGTAACGGACAACATTTTTTTGGTGCTGCGCCATCAGCATTGTGGCTGAAACAAGTCTTAAAGAATGTAAAATTGTTTATCTTCTCTTAAAAAAAAAAAAAAGAGTCTTTTATAACCACATTGGACATTACAAATAACGGACTAGTTAACAATTAAGCATTCATGGGAAATTGCATATATTATTTTATGAAAAGTTCAGTAGACTTTTCTCTATTTTCATTCTATCTACATCAACCTCGGAAACTTTACGGAGCATTTATTTTCTGTATTAAGAGTACATTTTAAACCTCATGTAACTTTCTTTTTTCGATATTCATTTTAATACAGCTAAGGGTTATTTTCAATACATTAAACATGACTTTTTACATTAACTGCAACCTCTTATAATCCAAAACGATTCCTTAATAAGAAACTGCGTTAAAAAAGTCAATTCACATCTTTCTCACTATTAAACAAAAAAAAACATTAAAAAAATAAGTTTAATTATAACTTTCCACATTTTGTGCAATGTGATAACTTAAACCAAGAGGAATTTATGGCTCCATCTATGGCACCAAAAAACAAAATTGGAACACATATTTCGAAAGCTCTATAATAATTTAATATATACTCAAAATTAATTTCTCTTGTAAACATAAATTATTTGCAATGTATTATTAACAAGCAAATATAATAAACATGCCAAGCTACTAATGTTCTTACCAAGTGCACTTTCAAATAGAATAATTTCAGAATTGTTTCCTTAAAAAAGTACTGAGCCATTTGGCTACTGTTCATGAATGTAGAGAGAATGGGTAGATAAAATATCTAGATAAATTCTTGCAATAAATGAGCTTTAATAGCTAGATCTCAGCTCTTATCTCTTTACCTTTTTTTTTCTTTTTTTATATTGTGCAAAAGGGAAATTTGTACAAACATAATACAAATGTCACATTGTACAGTATTTAGACATTGCAATTTGTGACATTATAAACTGTGGGGGTATAGCAAACTATGAACATCATACATTTTTTTTGTGTGTCACAAGATGTTGTGGGCTGTCATTGGTTAACAGTGGCTGTGGCTATGGTTACACTATAAGATAACACATTAGCATTAGGTTTTACAAAGTTGCATACACTATGTGAGTACATCACGTTTGCTATCTGGGGCTTTCCCTTGCTCTGTATCCAGAGTCTATAATCTATAAGTGCGTCCTGTTTTGCCGTCTCCCCTCGGTGCTAGTGTGTATTGTCCTGTGTTTCAGTGAGTAGGTGCGGAGATCTTAGTCTACTGCTAACTTCCTTGGTAGTGGGGTGGGAGGAATTGGACTAAAATAGCTCCTCCATAATCCTGATGGAGTCTACCTTCTGGATCCGATCTCTAATAGAGGGGTTTGTGGGCCTTTTCCATTTAATGGGAATAAGGTTGTTAGCAGCTGGAGGAGATGGTTTATTAGCAGTCTGGTATGTTTGGGCAGGTGAGAGGGGTATAGCATGAGCAACATGGCCTCGGGGGTATGTGGGAGTTTGATGCCGGTGATTGCATGCATGAGGTCATTCATTTTTCCCCAGTATGTTTTTATGGTGGGGCATGTCCACCAGATGTGCCCCGGTGTACCTTTTCCTTGGTTGCATCTCCAGCACGTGTTGAGTGAGTTGGGGAAAAACCGGTTAACCCTGGTCGGTGTGTAGTGCCACCTGTAGCTTCTGCATTCTGATGGGTCTTTCCCTGGTTTGAGTATGAGGGTTATGTGGGCCTCTAAGGCTGCGTCTGGGAGGGTGCTGGATTGTGTGAGAGAGTTGAAGGTGCATATGAATGGATCTGTAAGTTCGGAAGAGAAAGTTTTATAATACTTGACCGTGTACCCATCAGGTCCTGGATTTTTGACCAGTGGCAGGTGTTTAACTGCTAGATGGAATTCGTCCAGTGTTAGGGGGCGTCAAAGACCTGTCTAAGGTTCGGTGGGATCGTCTGACCGAATCGTTTAGACAGAAAGTAGTCTATGTCAGATTGGGATGGTGGATATTGTCTGAGGTTGTAAAGATAAGAGTAAAAGGTATGAAAGGCCTTTAGTATCTCTGGCATGTGGTGGGATGTCGTCCCCCTGGGTTTCTTTATCTGGGATATGAAAGTTTGGTGCCTATTGTGCTGTAAGGCTTTGGCTAGCATGCGCCCGCATTTCCCCCCTTGGGATCTTTTTACCTTTTGTATTGGACTATGCCGATTGGACTATGTACAATAAGTATTGTACTGTCTTTACATGCCAGTAGTAATAATCTTAATAATATTTATCCTACACATGAGTTAATACAGGTAAATACAAGGATAAATCTTCATATTGCAAATCTCAGGTTACACAATTAAAGTCAAGACCTACAACAGAAAAAAATGAAAAATAGATGTACAGGATGTACACAATGTAAAAGGGACCCTTCTATGAGACGGAACCTTTGTGCTACTCTTGATTACAAGGTTGATTACAAGGTTTCCTGGTTTTGAGGAAAAAAAATGAGCAAGCCAGCAACTAATCAAAAATCAATAAACTAATCAAAAAATTGACCCGAAGACACTGCCCTTGTTTGTTTTTTACCTCTAGTCAAATTTTTTTTAATTCAAAATATTTTTCAAACTATTATTTTACAAACATTTCAAAAACATTGATATGCATTTAAAGAAAAAATACCCAAGGTTAAAGACTATGTGTTTTAAAACCCCACTAGTACAATTTTCTAAGACTTGTCTTGGTCTACGCTTCTAGTTAGTTGCACATTTAAACTCCTGACAAAAGCAGTGTTTGCCAAAGGACTTAAATACAGATTCACATTGTTTTTCACCAAGGCAAAACATATCCTGTACAACAACATGTACCAGGTTGTGCAATATTTTACACAACCAAAATATTCATAAGACATTTAGATGGATAGGAAAAACAATAATTTTAGGTATACCACTTAGCAGTTTTACTCTACCAGGTTTTTTGCCCCTCCTTACCTCTTCCTCCATCTGTCACCCCTGTTTATATCCTATTTTCCTCTCTCTATTATTACTGTTTCTATCTCTCAGGTACATGTCTCAGAAATCTTTTCCTATGCTATATAAAATTATATTTAAATTTGCTATACATGTTCAAATGTAGGTGTCCTAGGACTTCTGCCTGAGGCAGATGGATTTAAAAGTGTTCACTGCTTCTCAGTACAAGTTTTTTTTCCCCACAAATAAATGAATAGTTGCATTTCTCTTTATATTGTATTTTTTCATGCAGTCCATACAAAAATAAAAAATAAGGTAGAAGAGACAAGCAGTAGTAGACTATGCGAAGGAGATGACAGATGTACAGACAGAAGTAGGGATGAATGGTACATAAGAGACAATCTCAGAGAGACATTATTCAATAAAATGGAACAAAATGGGACAGACTAGAATTATATAGCTAGAGGCATAAAGAGAGAGATGAAAGAATAAATTAGATATAATAGACAGACATGCCTAGTAATGTGCAGAGATAGAATGGTATAGATAATGCAGAGAAAATTTAACTAAGAAAGAATACAGCAAGAATAAACACTACAGGGGAAGACACTCAGAAGCACATAAGAAGGTATACACATACAGAGATAGAAAAGGAGACAGAGACACAGAGACACAAATATGTATGTGGACATATACACTTATACTAAAGTGAGATAAGAGACACATGCACCAACATAAAGAATGGGGCAGACGGATAATAGAGGACAAATCAGAAATAGATTTAGATAAGACAGATAGTCATAATAGAGACGCAGAGAGAGAGATCTTGAAAAAGGCAGAAAGTGACAAACTGAGACAGACAATGCATAGGCTACAGGCAGAGGTTGAAAGGCAAGACAGACACAAACAGAAAACGTCTTACATCTTTGATCTTGGAGTCATGGTATGGGAAATGCCTATCCTCACTTAGTGGAGTGAAGGGAGATAAGAAGGCATTGGGAGGTCTACAATGCAATTCAGTCTGGAAGTGGGGTAGTAAATAGGGAATAACCTGTACCTCACATACCTGTCTCTTACTCTGTCCTATAGGGCAGCACTCTACTATCTCCTCCAGCTCTGATTCACTCACACCTTATTTGATTGCTACCTCCTGTCCTGTTGTGTTTTACACCCCACCTAGATATTAATCAGAGGCGCTTTCCCTTTAAGTATTGTCTATCTATTGTCTATCTAGGATGTTATATCTATAATTTTGTATTTTTATATTGTATGTGCCGCTATCCTCTGATTTCCCCTATGTGTAAAACACATAAATACTCAGTATAGGGGGCGTGGCCTGAACGGGAATGGAGTAGGTCGCATCTCGAGCCTGCTCCGTGGCCCCAGCTCACACTTGCACCCATCAACGAGCACTTACCGAGCCGAGATGGGTAAATCCCGGAGACCCCACACGCCAGGTCCCTCACAAGCCGCTTCCCCGGGTCGCACCTCGGGCCCCATGGATGGCTATGTCTGCACGCCGCGAGACATGCGGTCCGCGCCGGCTGCAGCCAAAATGGCGCCGGCATCCCCAGGAGCCTGCAGCTCAGACAGCCAGACGCAGGGCTCGCCCAGAGGGGAATCCCTAACCCAAATTGCTGCAGATGTGGCCCAGATCACTGCCAATATGCTGTCCAGGGCGGACAAGGCCGACATGCTGGCTGAAATCAGGACTGCAATCAGGTAGGAAGTAATGGAGAGACCTGACAGCCCTTGAACACCGGGTTGAGGCCCTGGAAGCAGACAGAGCCCAGACTGTACAGCACCAACAAGCCACAGACACAGCCACTTCCAGACAGGGCAATGTCCTCCTAGACCTGAGGAGACAGCTTGAAGATCTGGACAACCGCGGCCGGAGAAATAATATCCGCATGAGGGGCCTACCCGAAACGCTACCCGCTCTCCTAACTGACCTGTTCACCCATATTCTGGGGGACAGAGCCCCGGTAGAGTATGGCATCGAACGAGCCCACAGAGCGCTGAGACCTATGTCCACTGAGGGACCACCGAGAGATGTAATCTGCTGCCTGCTCTCCTACGCCTTAAAAGACGACATCATGAGAGCGGCGCGAAATCAACAGCACATCGATTTCAGAGACGGACAGGTATCGCTCTATCAAGACCTCTCCGCGCTCACGCTGGAGGCCAGGAGGGCGCTACGCCCGCTAACTGCCATCCTCAGAGAACGGAGGATCCCTTACAAATGGGGCTTCCCCTTCAGCCTGCAGGCGAAGGTTGGCTCTACCTGACACATTATCTGCTGGCCCGCGGACGTACCGCGCTTCATACGAGCCACTGGCCTACCCGCAGTGGCAGTCCCCAACTGGGTCCTGGAGCGACAACCACAGCATCCACGGTCCGCTAACGACAGGCCGGGCATGGGCCTCACAGGCAGCGGGTTTCGGCGGGGCGGCCCAGACAGCCACGAAGAATAATGAAGCCCTACTCTACAGGCCACTAATCACCCTCCCTGCTGCCCCGACCGCTGTCCTGCCCCCACGTCGGTGACCTCCCAGCCACTGCAGGACGAAACCACGAGACGACTCTGGTGGCCTGGCCACCAACCCATGGAAGCACCTGTGGGAGTTGGACGCCTTGCACGGACACGACCCTCCACTGGTCCGACAGAAGCCGCGGCACATCTTGGTATGTACTCTACCCCCTGCCCCACACCCGAAACCCGGGGTTATGGCCCACACTAGCAAGGGGTGGCCTAGCCGCAGCCTCACATCCATTGGGGGTACCCCCATGGGATAGACTCTGCCTGAACATGCCACGCTAAGACTAGCTCAGCCACCACGGCCCGGGATCACTAGCTAACTTTGGGTGGGGGGGTGGAGTGAGGGTGGGATCCGGGGGTCTACCACCAAGCAAACGTTTTTTGTTGTTTCTTTTTTTTTTTTTTTTTGGGGGGCGGCCCGCCGAGAAGATTTAATACCAAAGATTTAGCCGGTTGGGGCTGTTTGATAACCCGGACTCATGCACCTTCTGGACTGCTATGGGAGTCTCAGTGATGGGGGGGTGTCGCTGGGGTGGGGATACGGGGAGCACACGAGGTGGTGGGGTTGGGGACCCGCGCTCCACAATTGTTTACTGTACATGGTGTATGGTTTTAATATGTTTGTTAATGTTTGCTTAGGCAATGTACGGAATGTTTAGACATAGTAGCACACTGACGTAGACTCGGGGGCCCTTGTCATCTTGGTAGCTCGCCCATGGGCGGCGGGGGGACGGACGACTGGAGTGGGTGGGGTTCCCGGGGTCGGGTGTTGCTCAGACAGAATTACCGCCCGACGCGACTGGTGAGCTGGGTGCCAAGGGAAGAGCTCGCCACGACATTTACAGACGACCCAGACCAGAGGGACCACATACCCCACGTAACGGACTCACTTGTACATATACTCGGAGGCCACTGAGGTGACTCTCCCCTTAGGGACCTGACACCGGTAGGCGACAAAACCCGAGACGAGTCAAAGTTGCCCTATTCTCGGACAGACTTTCCCCCTTCCTAGACTTCGGACTAACCCTACCCCTCCTTCCCTCCCCCTATTATCTACGCACATCCACCTGCACACACACTTCACACTACACAACGCCAGCGATGGGTTCAAACTATAGGCCGACGCCACTGACCCTATGGTCCAACAATGTGCGAGGCCTCAATATCCCAGAAAAGAGGTCCCAACTACTCCGCACACTGTGGACTGAACGTGCCTCTGTGGCGTTTCTACAGGAAACCCACTTCCATGGAGCAGACGCTCCGACTATTAGAAATGGCCGATACCCCACAGGATTTTATGCCAATCACCCAGACGGGAAAAAGGCTGGGGTAGCAATCCTACTCTCCAGCACGGTCCCATTCGTCTGCTTAGAGCAGAAGACAGACCCAGGGGGTAGGTACATCTTTATTCAGGGAAAAATCGCACAGACCACATACACTTTTGCCTGCTTGTACACACCTAACAGACGCCAACACGTCTTCCTAGCTAAAACACTTGCCTCACTAAACAAATTCAGGGACGGCCTCCTGATAGTGGTGGGGGATTTCAACATGCCCCTGGACGCTAGGTTAGATACATCCAGAGGTGAAACCTTGATACCAGGCCACTGCATACGCTCAACAGGGAGGGCGCTGGCCCACTGTGGCTTGGCTGACTGCTGGAGGGTGGCGCACCCGGACACCAGAGACTACACCTTCTATTCGGCTGTCCATCAGCGCTACAGCCAAATTGACTATATCCTAATGGCACAGGAGGCCCTGCCACTGCTCCAGCGAGCCCACATAGGGCTTATAACAGACTCTGACCACGCCCCTGTTTCGGTACGCATCCAGTCCCCCCTACATAAACCCGCGGGACGGCAATGGAAGTTGAATGAAACCCTACTGCTTGACCTGGCGGATAGGGAGCTAGCCAGGCAAGTCCTGACCCAATACTTCGACACCAATAATATACCAGACACCCCCCCCCTCACCATCTGGGACGCACATAAATGCGTCATTAGGGGTCACTACATTAAAATATGCTCGCAGCGCAAAAAGGAGCTCGCACAACAATTGACCAACCTACACGCACAAATCGCCACCTTAGAACAGGCACGCAAACAAAACCTGAGGGACGATGAGTTCCACCAACTGACGGGACTTAGGAGGCGGAGACGGGACATTTTAGCTAAGGGACTCTTGCGCACTCTGAGGAAGTCGGCCCGACACTTCTTTGAGTACTCTAATAAAAGCGACAGGCTCTTAGCCCGACAACTCCGGGACAGACGTAGGTCCAACCACATACACACACTCAAAACGAGAGACGGAACCGGAATCAGCTTACCTGACGGTATCCAACGTGCCTTTGTGGACTTTTACACCGACTTGTATAACATCCCTCAGCCTGCACCGGGCGCCGCACAGGCCCAACGCCGCAACCGAATAGCCGAGTACTTGGACCAACACATAGTACGACAACTGACCACCGAGATGGTAGAGGACTTAGAACGACCCCTCACGATAGACGAATTAGCAGCGGCATTAAAAGTCTCCAAAGCCCACAGAGCACCCGGCCCAGATGGCCTCCCGCTGGCATACCTGCGGACGTTCCGTGACATCCTTTTGCCAAACCTCCTACAGGGCACACTACATAACGGGGAGCGGTTTCCCACCGACACTCTAGCGGCCATTGTTACGGTAATCCCCAAAGAAGGCAAAGATCCAACGCTCTGTGCTAGTTACCGCCCCATATCCCTGCTCAATGCCGATCTCAAACTGTTCGCCAAGACCCTGGCCCTCCGAATTGCGAAACACCTGCCGCACCTAGTACACTCGGATCAGGTTGGGTTTATCCCCGGGAGGGAGGGACGGGATAATACCATCAAAGCCCTCAACATTCTGCAAGTAGCCCGGTCGCAACGTCGGGAGCTACTCCTGCTCTCGACGGATGCAGAGAAGGCATTTGACCGCGTAGACTGGGTGTACTTAGAGGAAACGCTCACACATATGGGATTCGGTCCACACATGCGAGCTTGGGTCCTCTCCCTGTACACGAGCCCGACGGCTCGGATACGGGTGAATGGAGCATTGTCCGCCCCCTTCTCCATTCGAAATGGAACCCGTCAGGGGTGTCCACTGTCCCCCCTCCTGTTTGCCCTCTCCCTGGAACCCTTCCTGGGGGCGGTCAGACGGGATGGGGGTATCACGGGGTTCACTGTCGGTCATCGAGAATACCGGGTGGCCGCGTACGCGGACGACATGTTTTTTCTCACCCTGCCGCGGGTCTCACTCCCTAATCTTCTGGTCGCATTCCACAGGTTTGGCCTTCTATCTAACCTTAAGCTCAACACGGATAAATCGGAGGCCCTCCACCTGCCTGCCCCACAGGACCCACCCTCGACGCTGCATACCCAATTCTGCTTTAAGTGGTGCCCCGCCAAATTGAAATATCTGGGCATCTGGCTACCTAAAGACTTGACCCAATTGTACCATCAAAACTACCACCCGCTTCTGCAAACGATACAGGCAGATATGAGAAAATGGGCCCCACAGTATATCTCTTGGTTTGGATGCATTAATGCAGTCAAAATGAACCTACTGCCCAGATTGCTTTACTTATTCCAGACGGTGCCAATCGCGGTCCCCAGAGTGTTTTTTCGCTCCCTGACGACCGCCATCCGCAAATTTGTCTGGAATTCACGCCCTACGCGCATCAAAAGAACAACACTGGAACTACCAAAACCGCGGGGGGGAACTGGCCTGCCCTCCATAGAGTCCTATTACCGAGCGGCACACCTACACAGACTCATAGACTGGCACGCACAACATCCCACTAAACAATGGGTCACTCTAGAATTGGAACAGTCGGAGGGGCGTATACCCTCCAAATTATGGTTACACACGGCCACACACGCAGACTTACAAACTAAGAATCCCTTCATAGATGCAACCCTGAGGGTTTGGACGGCTACCCGATACCGTCTCCAACTCACCACTGCACCCAGCCCTCTAACCCCGCTCACACATAACCCGGACTTGGCAGATACGCTGACGCGCGGGGACCTAGCCGGACTTCAGCCGTCGGACTGGCCATATCTACACGAGTGGCTCAGTACCAACGGTCTCAAAACGCTCGGAGAGCTTTGCCCCGACAGAACACCCTCATTTCTAGAACAGTTCAGGTATTGCCAAATTAAATCATACTACTCCTCCTTGCCGGGACGGGGGCACATACACAGACCCCTAACCGACTTCGAGACCCTGTGCGTACACCGCACACACATCACCAGGGGTATCTCAACTCTTTACACACTACTCATGGCCCGGACGACTAGGGATGTCAAGCTTAGGTTTAAAGACCACTGGGAAAGAGATGCTGAGTGACACTCACTACACAAGACTGGGACAAGATTTTCACCCTCACGCACAAATGCTCCATTAGCTCAAAATTTCAGGAACTGAACTATAAAGTGCTCACACGCTGGTATAGAACGCCAGACACACTGCACCGCATGCACTGTGCCACATCAGACGTATGCTGGCGCTGCAGTACACACCCTGGCACCTACATCCACTTGTGGTGGTCATGCCCAGTAATCGCCCCCTACTGGGAACAAATTAGAAGGGAGATCAACAACATCACAGGCTCCGACATTCCCCTGGCACCCTTACCGATGCTCTTGCATCACACCCGTAGCCCACTAAAAGCATACAAAAAATCCCTGGAATTGCCCCTCCTCAACGCCGGCAGAATGACACTGCGTAAAACTGAGGCTCTCCCCAGACATTGGGTTACTCAGATGACCTCCCATAAGCCTACCTTGACACGTTTCACAGAAGTCTGCTGAGGGGAAGGTACACTTTAAGACGACAGATCCTTATAGGGACGCCGGGAAATTAGATAACCTGGCCCAAACGTTAACTGGACACCCCAAACAGCTCAGACCACCGGAGGGATAGCCCCTGACGGATAACCACCGCACAGACCTGGGACACTACCCGGACTTCGTTAGAGGGCTGAGAAAATGCGGGCACACACCTCACAAGCTTGGGGACCCAACGGGAAGGCTCTTGCCGCCGGGGCGGTGCTATGTCAGGGGTTCAGCCTTGTACGGGTTGCGCTACCTGCTCATGCAAAATTTATTTTCCCTGACTGACGGAACTCACACTACCTTTTGTACGACAGAAAATTATTTAGAAAAAAAATATATATATAAAATTTATAGCAATAATAATAGTTTATAATACAAATAAATGTAGATTGTTTAGCGGGCCGATGATTGTCTTTCTGCTAAGCAACGATGCATGACACCACTCTGAAATACACCAGACAGTTACAGTTGTTGTTCTGATGCTTCCACTTTGTTCACCAATTATACCACCTGCGTGTGGATGAAAGCAAACGTTATACCCCTATTGTTATTACCCACCTTTGACATGGAAATGTAACTAAATAAAGATTGTCAAAAAATACTCAGTATATTTAAGAGTGAGTTAGCGCACGATTTTAAGAAAGCTCTCCAATTGGAGAGTAAATATATTTGTAGAACTTATTCACCACAGAAATGCAATTTAAAAAAACATGTACTCAAACAGAAAATACATTTTCTTCATTCTCTGCACAATGCTTTCAACAAAAAACCCCAAATGATACAATCCAGACCTAAATCCAGTAGCCCCCTTTTTTTTCTCCTTTCCAGCACTTCGGGGGTTAAGCTTCAAATAATGATCTGGAAAATGAAAGGTTTAAATAAACACCCTATGTGGAGCTCTCACCTTATCAAGTTATACTTGGATTGTGGTTCAAGGACTTATATCAGCCACACATTGTATCCCACAATGTAAACAATGGATATTCCGAAAATGTTTCAAACTTTATTTCCATTTAAAATGAACAGGGATACATAGGTGAAGATGCATTCCCATCCTCCATACCCTCCCCCCTGCCCCCCCCCAAAAAAAATCTTCACCTGTGTGCTTCTTAACCTCCCTTTTATGTTTCTTATCCCCTCTTTTAAATGTCTTACCCCCTTTAGTGTATCTTATCTCCGATTTTTTTCCTCATTGTGTGTCGTACAACTCCCTTGTGTATCTCTTACAACCCCCCTTGTGTGTCGCTTATACCCCCATTTACGCGTTTCGCCACTAGGGCTTTTTCCCATTTTGAAAAAGCCCTAGTGGCGAAACGCGTAAATGGTTTTATAAATTGTGTATTTTATATAATTAAAGATTTTTTGGCTAATATCTGTGCCACCTATTTTTTTCACACTATTTTATTTACTTTCACCTGGCATTCAATTAATTTTACCACGTGCTTACAAGCTTATCCTGAGGGGGGGATCATACCACCAACGCTGTTACCATAGTGCAATTGGCCTGCACTATATTTTTATTTATTTAAACAACTTTTATACCGTGTCAAACAGAGAGCACTATTAGTTGTTTTTATATATCCCTTTTCCTGAGAGTTGGACACCATTCCCTCTGGAGGATAACCATCCATATATCCCATAAGCGGGGATTGTTCCGCTGTACGCCTGTCATACCTGAGCTGGATATAGCTCATTTAAATGTGAGTGGAATAGTTATATATTTTTCTCACATATATTAACCTTTACACTCTATACGATTAGTCTTTTATCTTGTGTTTTCCATATAACGAGACCGACAGGACTACTATAAACAGAGAAGAGACCCCATCATCTAAAGCTCTTTAAAAGACATTTATTGCCACAGTACAACTTCTATAAACTTATTGGACTATTCTACAACTTTTATAAGTTTTATTTATATGTCTTTTTATCATTTGTCTTTTTATTATCTGTAGTCCTCATTAATTCATTTTTGGCGCAGCCTTGCATTACTGTTGTTGTCATTGTCATCTATACATTTAATTTAGCAATAGATCAACTTCTGATTGCTCTTGAACAATTACTGTCTTTCCCTGGAATACAGCTAGGGACCAACGATCTTTTAATTCTAAATGACCATCACACATACATCTCTTTTCTTCTAGTCCTTCATGAATCCCAGGGAATGGCACAATTGATTTACAGACTCCACTTGATGGTCTTCATTAGTTGTTTCTTTCTTTATTAGTTAACTTATCCAAGAATTCCCCAAAGTACTCTGTCCCCTTCAAATCATCCCCCTACCTCTGTGATCAGTAAACGTTAAACTCTTAGATGCATCCCAGGAAATGACTAGATTGCTTTACAGACTATGCTTGTTGGTCAACATTGGTTGTTTCTTTCTTTCTTTCTTTATTTATTTATTTATTAACTTATTTGCTATTATTCAATTTCCCAAATGTATCTGTCCTCTTAAAACCCCCTTCATGTCTGATCAGTACATTTTAAAACTACAAAAATCTAGTTAACTATAATATTATCATTATTCGGACTTAGTGTTTGCAGGATTGAAACATTTTTTTAAATTACAGATGTAGAATCAGCATTCTACGTCTGTAATCTAGCATTCACAATATCACTTATTTTTTTATTTCAAAAGTGAATGTTTATTAGCAATAAGTCATCAATGACATTAACAAGCATAAGAATTCAAGTTAAAGACATACAACAATATATGGTGGCAATAATGGAATGAGTCAAAAGAAGCATACCTATGAGATATCCTTCAGTTTTTAAAGAATTCTGTCTCCAAGTAGAGTGACTCTGTGCAGCCATGGATGTGATAAAACCGCAACATCTGCTGTTAGATTGATTTCAGTATCCCAATAGGGGGATCTGTTCTCAGGTAGATGGGTGACAGAGACAGAGTATTTTGGTCGGCCTATATGGCATGGCAACTATAGCTAGAATGTGAGAATACACAAAGGACAGTAAGTCTCCAGAGAGAGAGTGTGTAAGAAGAAAAATCGAAGGAAGAAGATGGAGGAGAAATATGAGAGAAGAGGGAGAGAGAAGAAAAAAATGAATAAAGAAAGGCTGTGGGGCAGGGGTAGTCATTCATCAATGATAAGGGTAGGGAAAAGCCCACTCCTCTCTCTCCACCCGCCACAGGTCCCCCCTTATATTCCACAGGAACGCTTGGTTAAATTTAGGACACCGAGCCATGTGGTCAGGTATGGAATTTAGCTTGCACTAAATTATACCTACATCCCACAAACTCAATTTTTCACTTTATGTCACCAAACTTCCCTTTTTTAGAATGGCCTTTCAACTTACTACTTTGCCCTTTGACTGAAAGAAGGTAGTACAACAATATATCCCTATTTAAACCATGATACCAAAAATATGAAATTATTTGAAAAGTTTATGCAAAATTATTAAGGCCTGTGTATGGATATTTAATTAATTTCAGTTATAGACATATTTTAACAGGAATTTTTATTAGTGATCTCTAAACCTGTATCCTATATTTTTGTAAGATAACACTTAGGCTATTCTCTTAAACTGAAGAAAGTCATATCTCAGATGATTAGTAAGACTGAAAATGATGGCAAATTTACAAGAGAACTGATATTTTGGCCAAAATAGCAGAAGTTGATAAATGACTGATTATTTCCAATTTCCATATTTTGGCTTAACGAGAAACTCTAAGCACCCAAATAACTTTAGCTTAATGAAGCAGTTATGGTACACAAACGTTGTGCCTGCAGTCTTACTGCTTACCTTTCTGCAATTTAGGAGTTAAAATTATGCAACCAAAGCCATTTTTCCCTTGGCTATGACTCACATAACCTCCATGGAGAATCTGACAGTGCAGTGTGTTTACTTTAGACTTTTGCATCTCCTTCTTTGTTAATCGAACTTTATTTGCACACAGAGCACAAGATTGTAAACTAAGCAAGTTGTGCCATAAGGGAAGCTGACAAATGTGACTTTTTCAGGAAGTCTATTGCAAGACCGTGTGTGTCTCAGTCAAGTGAGGCATGGTTAGGCCTTAAAAGGACACTCCAGGCACCCAGACCACTTCTGGCCATTCAAGTTGTCTCGTGCCAACTCCCACTACTCCTAACCCTGCAAGTGTAATTATTGCAGTTTTTCATAAACTGCAATAATTACCTTGCAGGGTTAACTCCACCTCTAGTGGCTGTCTACTAGACAGCCACTAGAGGGCACTTCCTGGTTTCTAGCACAGGAAACCTGTGCTAGAGCGTCGCTGGACGTTCTCACGCTGTGTGAGGACCTCCAACGTCGCTCATTTCCCATAGGAAAGCATTGAAATTATTTTTCAATGCTTTCCTATGGGGAGCGCTAATGCGCATGCGCGGCATTGCCGCACATGCGCATTAGGTCTCCTCGCCGGTGGGCGGGATCAGTGTCACCCACTGGCCGACGCAATACAGAGGAGGAGCGGCATGGAGGAGGAGACAGCGGCGAGGGACATCGCCGCTGCCTCAGGTAAGTGACTGAAGGGGATTTCACCCCTTCAGTAACTGGGGATTGGTGGGTGGGAGGGAGAGGGACCCTCCAGTGCCAGGAAAACGGATCGTTTTCCTGACACTGGAGTTTCCCTTTAATGAACAAATAGATTTAACTCCTAAATGGCAGTGAATAGAGCTGTGATACTACAGGGTAGACATGTGCAATTTGTTTCGGTCGGAATTTATATTCGGACAAATTTTGTCAATTCAGACATTTGGATACTTCAAAATGTCCGAATTGCCGAATTTCGTAAGTGTCGCATGTGACCGAATTGCCGAAGTCCCGAATTGCTGTAGTCCCGAATTACCGAAATGCTGAATTATCGGAAGTACCGAACCGAATTGCCAAAGTGCCAAAAAAATGCTTCGGTTTTCTTAAAAGTGGCAAAACAGTAGAGGGATGGAAAATTAAGGGAATGATGACAGGAATCTAACCCTAACCCTAGCCCTAACCCTACCCCTAGCCGTAGCCCTATCCCTAACCCTACCCTTAACCCTAACCGTAACCCTTACTCTACCGCTAACCTAAACCCCCAACCCCAGTCCTAACATTACCCTTAACCCTACCCCTAACCCTAGTAGTTAGGGTTCGGGTTCGGGGTAGGGTTAGTGGATAGGTTAGAGGAAGGGTTAGGGTTAGGGGTAGCGTTAGGGGTAGGGAATTGCCAAAGTCCTGAATTCCCGAATTCCCGAAGTGCCGAAGTCCAGAAGTGCCAAATTGCCAGACTGCAGAATTGCCGAAGTCCTGAATTTCAGAAGTGCTGAACCGAAGTTTCCCTGTAATTTTTCACAGTTACCATTGTATTGCATTCATAACACTAAAAGAGAGTTACTTTTTTTTCTAGCTGCATTGATTACTTAAAACTAGCAAATAAACTGCATTTTCATTTTAAATGTGACAACATAAATATTGATTCCAACTAGTAAACATCCCTAAAGTGTTAATGACCATGAGTACTCTCCCTGTAATAGTTTGAAAATTTGTTAAGACAAAATAAGGAATTCTATATGTTTGTAAATTAATACACGAAAAACTGAATTAGTGTAAACATTGTTTTAAAAAAAAAATAATTAAGCATTTTTAAGAATAGTAAATAATAGAATTCTGTCTTACATAAAAGTTAATGTGCCATATATGTGTCCTATTTTCATATAAATGTTACTTTTGTAAGCTTAAAGCACCTGGTACTAAAGGTGTAAAATACATTTCATAAAAGTGCTGAGTGGTTTTAAAGCAATATTTATATGCACAGACTATTATATTATCTTGATTGGATTTATAAAACCATTCTCTTATGTAATAATGTCTGTCTTATTCTGTTGATATGAGTCTCTCTGCTAATGATCTGATACCTTAATACATAATACAATGTACACCTTGGATGGACTACAAACGTATCCATCTACTGTCTCAAGATTAAATAAACATTATTGTTAAGCAACCCTGTATTTCAATGGAAATGAAACACTTCAAGGTTAATTGAAATCTTAAATCTGAAAATAAATCTGTTTTCATTATTTTATATTGACTTTTCCTTAGTTTCAGAGAAAAATATTCAGCAGACTATTTTTTTTTTATTAATTCTTAAATAAAATGAATAATACAACTGGCAAAACAGAAAGACTATAAAGAGAGAATACCTCATATTTTTAATGGGATCTGAAGCGCTTAAAATTAAAAAGAAATGGCTTTTCATATGGGGTGAGTAACGCTTTCAGTCTTGGAACTATAATGGGAAAATAATAATAAAACAATTGTTCATTGACTGTGCAGCAATTCAGATACATTTATATATATATATATATATATATATATATATATCATTTTTTTATTTGTATATATTGTATATATTTTTTATTTATTTATATATAGTTATATGTTAACAAAAGAAAAAAATTGATTGAGAATATGAGAATATGTCCCTTAACCATCAAAAATCTACCAACTGAAAGTTTTTTTTTTATCTACCAGTTAAAAAATGAGCCAGCTACAAGAAGAGGAGGGCAGTGCTACCCGTTTTTTTCACCCTATTTGAAATTTAGTCCTGGTAAGAGAGAGGGATTAAGATCCCTTGAAATGTGTTTCTTCTATGAACACAATTGATGCTTTTGTATTATGGATTTCTCCATGACCTCCACTCTGGCTAATTAAGTTCTCTTACAACTAAATCAACCATTGCAATCTTCATGTAGTTTTTGTTAATTATTCCCAATGTACACAATCAAATGGTCAGACCTAGGAAAATGTATTAAATTAATGAAACAAAAAGAAACAAAACTAATTATATATAAAATAATATGAAAAGGATTACTTTCTAATAGAGCATTTTTTGTCCAGAGAAAGTGGTAATAACAGCAACAAAGGGGCTGTTCTTATGGCAGGTAAAGGCATCATACACAGGGAATGACCAGTTATAGGGAGTCAGTGAACAGGCCAGTTTCTCATCTTTACAGCAACTTGAGATGCAAAGGGTCATAAGTTTCAAGTATGGTGGTATTTGGAGTGGGGGTTAGAGGCATAGGGAGAAGCTGAGTCTGATGCATAAAGTGAGCTGTACTAGTGGAGTTAACTACAAATTAACAATCTCATGACCACACAACACACTCAGAATTTGTAGGTAGAACCTATTCATAATAAATCATTGTCATCAACAAAAGATATATGTAAATAGCTATATTCTCATATTATATTCTGAAAGTTATATTTTCCTGATAGAGGTGGTATTCCATCGCAGTTTGCATGGTAATGGCATTGGTGCTGGAGTGACCAAATTTCCATGCATGGAGGAATGTCATGGATTTGTAGGTTAAGGGCGCTAGCCACCTCAGAAATGTCCTCTGGTTGCTGGATGGAGAGCAGTTAACCTTTATGAGGGATGTTGAGACTAAGTGGGTAACCCCATTGGTAATGCAGGGTTTTAGTATGTAGAGCTACAGTGAGTGATTTAAGGATCCTGTGAGCTCGTGGTGTGTATCATGAAATATGGATATGGTATATGTAAGGTGTTCCTGGCCTTACGGAATAGTTCCTTCTTAAATTTATAATAATATAAGAGGCAAGTAATGTCTCTAGGGGAGGAGGATGTTGCTCATTTGCAACTAAAAGTCCAATGTGCCCTATCAAAGGCAACTGGAGTATTGACTGGTCTCTGAAGATTTTTTTTTAAATAATGGCAAGAGTGCCCATGATGTCTTCGGGTCCTTCAACCTCAGGTACCCCCCTAATGCGTAAGTTATTACACATTCCTTTATTGTTAAGGTATTTAACATATCTGTGCAGTAAATATATCTGTTGATTATGTGAGTGTTCCTGGAGGTGGATAGTGTGGCTGTGAGTGTGGTTTCACGTTCATCCTCTAGGTCAGAGACCTACGCACTTAGTTGCTTAATGTTGCCACTCATCTTGTCTAGATCATCACTTATGGAAGCCTCCATTTACCCCAGCATAGCTGTGATGCTCTCTTTTGTAGGCATCTGTTGAAGGATGCTTGTAAGACCAGCTACGTTACCCATTTCCTTTATGCTCCACTGAGCCTGTGGGGATGGAATCCCCCCCTGAGCTGCCATCTTAGTGTGTGAGCCGCAGGTCGTGGAGTCTAGCATAAAGCATTTCATTTCCAAGGTGGCAGTAGTATTGATTGTGCAGTTGTGACCTTAGTGCTCATCTCTGTCACCCTTTTCCTTTTCTGCCTAATAATCACTGCAATAGCATATTTGGCTTACAAATAGACTGCTTGATTAGGAGCTTCAAAGTCCTTCTCTGAATGTGATATTTTTTAAGTTATATTAGTAGGTATCAGATTTAATATTTGAACCAATAGTTATTGGCATTTGCATTTAATAGCAGTAATTTCATTATTCTGAACTGATAAAAGACTCATAGAGAGCCAATAAACAACCAAAAAAAAACATATCAGCTAGAATTAAAGCAAAGCCAAGGTTGGAAACAAACCTTAAATTGGGAAGAATGATTGAACATCAGAACTCCTTACAGTACATTCCTATTTTAACTGTGTTCAAGACTAAGTCCAAGCATGTCTATGCATTTGAGACTGAAGTCCATTAGTCAAGTGAGGATGCTGATGTTTTTTAAAGGAGAAGGGTAAAGGATGACTATGAGGGTTGTATTCTCAGAAATATGAAATTAACCTGAAAGTTATGAACATGAACTAAAATTAACTTTAATACTCATTTAAGAGCAACAAATAGACATGGCAAAAGTTTGGAAAAGTTATATATATATATATATATATATATATATATATATATAAATATATATATATATAGGAAAAGTTTTTGTTTATTAGACTTGAAATAAATTATAAATTGTGCATAATTGCAGATATTTTCCAACTGAACTATCTTGGTTTGCGTTTTACATGTAGACTCACAGTTTACCATAATTCTCTCCTTAGAATTCAACAAAGTTTATTAGTAAAGGAGACTTGTCTCACATTTATTATTTAAAATTAGGTGAACCTTTTCTACCATGTAACTATTCAGTGTGATGATTTATCAAATTAATAAATTACAATTAGGATATACATTGACAAATAAAAAATATGTCCCTTCTTTTATGCAATGTGATCACTTGATACACTGTGTTTGTTCTGTTTGATAACTGATTTTTCCATTGCAATACAACAGTATCTTTAAGACAAAGCGAACCCAATACTAGCAGTTTCTGTTAGAACAGCAGAAAAGAAAATAATGATCCTCTTGTATGATCCATCACTCATCTCTTTATTTGTCAGATTTTATATACCCTGGCACAGGCATTTTGTTTCAAATCTATTTATTAAGGTGGTCTGTGTCAATAACTACTGCCTCTCATTCTTGTCTAAAACATAGTATCACACCATTATTATTTGTTTTTATGCTAGAAAGGTTATCAGCAAGTTGCCTATGATATTACAGCTTGTCATATAAAAAAAAATATATATATTTTTTTAAGCATGAGCCAAGATTAGTATTGTAGCTTATTTTGTCTTTATAACTATTTTCTAGACTTGGGCGCCACTGAGAATTTCCTAGGATGCAAGAAAAAATAGGTATTTGTCCAAAATATGACGTGAATAGTAATATGAGTAGATCTCACCAATGCTGAACAGCCAAATAAAATGCTTAGATGGACCACTTCAGTAAACAATGCATGCATGGGTGTATTCCATCTCAGTAATCCAAGTGGTCAAAGGATATGCTTACAACCGGGATGCACGCTAGGGAATTCTGCTTCCCTTCAATGGCCCTGTAGAGTGAGTGCAATGCACATATTTATAAAGGTTGCGTCCATGCCCCTGTCTTGTGGCACGTCTCTAAGAGGGCGTCAACCAATGTGTGCTTAGCCATTGGGGCTCGAGAAGAGGCCATCATGTCCATATATATCCTACAAGGATGGCATAGATGTCCCGGATGTACCTCATGTAATTGCGTCATAGCAGGTCTACTTGATGATGCAATAGTTTAAAAAACATTTAAAAAAAAACTTCATTATTCAAAGTGTAATACACCATACTGACCAAACCTCCCTTACATCTAATTGTTAGCAGGAATGTAAATCTATGTATACTGTATCTATGTAGCATCCGAGCACCCCCAAGGTATATCTCAAGTTAAAAGTCAGTATACACAGCCCATAGGTATGCCTCTCAAGAATTTACCTAAAGTAATATATTACTCAATATCTCACAAAGGAGATGTACAAATAAAACTGTATATGCCGTAAATAAGTGAAAATAGTAAATCTATGTCCACAACAAATTCCCATAACACAAGCATATTTTAACCCTATAGTTAGATATTTAAATAAACTCAATCAAAGTTAGGATTGTAGGAACGTGACAAATCAACATGTATGCATGATTTCTAGGTTCACAATTAAATCTGATTGAGAAACTCAAATAGGTTGTAAACCATGGTTAGGTTCAAAAAGGGGGCATAAGTTGTTAGGCCTCTCCCTGGGTCCCAGTTAGATGCCCTTGGTGGGGTACTCTGCACCATGTCAATGTGATCATGGGGTCTGATATCACTTACCAATAAGATGATTGAAGTCCATGTGTCAATCCAGCATGGGGAACACGGAAGTCAACTGGGCAGCGGACCATTGTTGGTAAATAAAAGGACGACGATGATCATGAGTAGGGAACCGGACCATCATTTGAAAGGTCTACTATAAACAATACACAAGAATATAACAATTAATAAACTGCCTCCTATGACCACAAGGATGAAAAGCGGAAATGTGGGAAATGTGAGAATATAAGTCCATCACATGTGAATTTAGTCCTCAAAAACCCCTGCAGGTTTTTTTTGGTAGAGGCACCTAAGAGCATATTCTTATACTACTACTAATACTTGGTGGTTGGTAGAAGCCTTAAATAATAATATTGGGAGCATATTGTCCCCTTGTATTTTTAAATATTACAACGAGGGAGCCACCAGCCAGTAGTAATAAACTAAATGAATGAATGAAAGAACAAACTAATTGCAGGACAAAATTGCGCCCAACAAGCAATGCAGTCTTCGTTTTATTTGTTGTAATTTCTATTCATTCATCCATCTTTTGACTAATGGACAAATAGCTGAAATAAAATAAATAAAAAAAGCTCAAAAACGAGTGTCCAAATCTTCTATTTTCTATGTTGACAGTGTCTAAGTAGACAGATGTAACAGTGTTGAGTGCCACACACAGGTTTTACAAAAAATAGACTGCCAAGAATAAAATGGCCACACATTGTGTGACAGTGACATCTTCTGTTTCACTCCCTGGCTTCCATTCCCTGTGTAAAGACTCTATGCCTCTTACACGAGTACTAAATAGTTGCGGCGCACTCAGACTACAAAAAAATACAAGAAACAAAGAAGGCTACTAAAATGCCTAACTAAGTATAAATATGGGGATTTGGTTCCACCATATGGCCATATGTTGTTAAGCCCACCACTACTTTCAAAGTACCCCATTATTGGTGGGTCCTACACTAAAATGTGGGGGGCAAATAAATAGTAATAGTGTTAAAAATAAAAAAAGTGTTAAATACTAGTAAGAGCATAGTGAGTATACGTATACTCACTATGCTC
Organism: Pelobates fuscus; assembly: GCF_036172605.1. Taxonomy (NCBI): domain Eukaryota; kingdom Metazoa; phylum Chordata; class Amphibia; order Anura; family Pelobatidae; genus Pelobates; species Pelobates fuscus. Next base: position 97,097,486 of record NC_086327.1, read on the forward strand.
TTACTAGTATTTAACACTTTTTTAAGCATAGTAAATATACATATACTCACTATGCTCTTACTAGTATTTAACACTTTTTTATTTTTAACACTATTACTATTTAAGGGAACTTGATGGGGCTGTGGGTACTCCTTCTCCCTGCTAGGGACCTTGGGGTGGTCAAACTACGACAGCAAGGATAGGACCTAAATCATCATGATCTTTAGGGGACAGGCTGGGGTATAATGGGTATGGGGTGTAATTATGTTGTAATGATTTGGAGTTGGAGTTGTTAAAAACAGTCTCCCTCATTTTCTTATTATTCCTTTAATTATTTTGCCCTCTTGTGAAACAGGGTAACAGCGAGGGGCTATCTTAAGCCAGTTCTCACCTCCCGGTCTCATGTATTCCCTGTTCCATCTGGGGTCACCCTCATATCAGGGGAAATATTTCCTATCTCCCAGGCATAATCCCCTAATCATACACATATAGAAATCATCATTAGCCCCATCTTTAGGGAAAGGGCTTTTACTATCCTGTCCTTCTGTCCACCCTGACATATTATCTACCCAAGGATCCACTAAATAATCATCTAGTTCCCCAACCCTGGCAACATACTGTTTGCAGTATTAGGACCAGGGCTGGACAGGCCCACCGGGATACTGGGAGCACCCCCCCTCAGCATCACCCCCCTCACCACCCTCAGCATCACCCCCCTCAGCATCACCCCCTCACCACCCTCAGCATCACCCCCCTCAGCATCAACCCCCTCACCACCCTCAGCATCACTCCCCTCAGCATCACCCCCACTCAGCATCACCCCCCTCACCACCCTCAGCATCACCCCCCTCAGCATCACCCCCTTCAGCATCACCCCCCTCTGCACCCTCAGCATCACCCCCCTCAGCATCACCCCCCTTACCACCCTCAGCATCACCCCCCTCAGCATCATCCCCCTCACCACCCTCACCATCACCCTCCTCACAACCCTCAGCATCAACCCCTCACCATCACCCCCTCACCACCCTCAGCATCACCCCCCTCACTACCCTCACTATCACCCGCTCACCACCCTCAGCATCACCCTCCCTCAGCATCAGCACCCTCAGCATCACCCCCTTCAGCATCACTCCCCTCACCACCCTCAGCATCACCCCCCTCACCACCCTCAGCATCAACCCCCCTCAGCATCACATCCCCTCACCACCCTCAGAATCACCCCCCCTCACCACCCTCAGCATCACCCCCCCTCAGCATCACCTCCCCTCACCACCCTCAGAATCACCCCCCTCAGCATCACCCCCCTCAGCATCACCCCCCCTCAGCATCACCCCCCCTCAGCATCACCCCCTCACCACCCTCAGCATCACCCCCTCACCACCCTCAGCACCACCCCCCCTCAGCATCATCACCCTCAGCATCACCCACCCTCAGCATCACCCCCCTCACCACCCTCAGCGTCACCCCCCTCACCATCACCCCCCTCACCACCCTCAGCATCACCCCCCTCAGCATCACCCCCCTCAGCATCACCCCCCTCACCATCACCCCCCTCACCACCCTCAGCATCACCCCCTCACCACCCTCACCTCACACCCTCAGCATCACCCCCCTCACACCCTCAGCATCACCCCCTCACCATCACCCCCTCACACCCTCAGCATCACCCCCCCTCACCACCCTCAGCATCACCCCCCTCACCATCCTCAGCATCACCCCCTCAATATCACCCCTCCTCACCTCCCTCAGCATCACCCCCCTCAATATCACTCCCCCTCACCACCCTCAGCATCACCCCCCCTCACCACCCTCAGCATCACCCCCTCACTATCACACCCTCAGCACCACCCCCCTTCACCATCACCCTCCGCATCACCCCCTCACTATTACCCCCTCACCACCCTCAGCATCACCCCCTCACTATCACCCTCACCATCACCCCCTCACTATCACCCCCCCTGACCACCCTCAGCATCACCACCCTCAGCATTACCCCCCCTCACCATCACTCCCTCCCTCAGCATCACCCCCCTCCCCACCCACAGCATTACCCCATCACCCCCTCCCTCACCATCACTCCCCCGCTCAGCATCAACCCCCCACCATCACCCCCTCTCACCATCACCCGCCTGTCCCACTCACCATCATCCGCCTGTCCCACTCACATCACTTCCTCTCCCTATCACCATCACCCCCCTCTTCAAGCAGCTACCCCATACACATAGGGTACCAGACAAAAACACAAACATGCTCACAGAGACATACATTCACACACACACACACACACATGGATACTCTCTGTCAGACACACTCTCAGGCACATACACAGGTAAACTGTGCATCAATGTGTATATGTGACAGTGTGCATGTATTGCAACTCTATATTTATCACTTTTTTGTTAGTGGGGCCTCATGTTTGAGTTTCGCCTAAAGCCTCATAAAGTCTAGAGCCGCCTCTGCAAAAGGAGCCTCAGAAGAAAAAGAAGACTGTGTCAAATGAAGAAGAAGAAAATGAGATTGGAGCACTTCATTCTGGACACCACATCATAAGGCTTTGGTACCTGGGCCTGGCAGGGAAACTTTGGACCTTCTCATCTCCCCAGGTAAAAATGAAATATCAGTGTTAATGTATTCACTTTAATTTACTGAGTGTCAGGAAACACAGAGGGCCGCTGGTTAAGGGTGCCGCTGATTGGCTAGAGGGTCAGCTGCCACTCTAAGCCAATCAGTAGCTCCCCATTCATGAAAACGTAAAACATTTTTATGAATCGGGAACTAGCGATTGGCTTAGAGCGTCAGCTGACCACTCTAGCCATTCAGCGGCACCCATGCCTGATGTCAGTCTGCACTTCCTGACACTCCGTTTAAGAAGCTGAATACCACTGAGTGACCTGGAGATCTGGAGCTGGAGGAAGCCTTTGAGTGTAAACCATTTGAGAGTGGTTTCACCCCTTAAAGGAAAGAGAGCACCCAGGGGCCTCCTTGCATCATAGCATTTTAATTTTTGTTGAAGTTGTTATGGTGACCAGAATGTTCCTTTAATTTGATTAAAGGAATACTATAGTGTCATGGAATACAAACATATATTACTGACACCATAGTTGTGAAAAAGCTATTCACCCTGGCTTTATGTGAAAATGACTATGCTCCTTCCCTTTCATGACTCTGTCAAAAAGTGGCCAAGTATGGATGTCATTACAATTATGCCCCCCCTGGAAATATTCATGTGGACGCCCATGCCAGGACCCCCTTGTATTTTAATAGCAACTGGGCAAGAATAGCAATTACTAATCACTTGTCATTAGACATGCCCTTAACTGCAGGGGGGGGGGGGGGGTCATAAGGGAGGTATTAAACCCACTTTTATACTGATATGGGGATCATATTCACCCCCCATGGGCTCTTTTTTTAAATGTATTTTTTTTACTAACAGGGTTAGTCATTAACTATCCGTTTAATGCACATTTAATGGTTGTTTTATATCGAGCAGCCAACCCATTTATCAAGCTTGGCTGCTTAAATTGAACTGGCACTAAATCCAGCTAAAGTTTGATTTTAAAAAGTTGCCTGGAAAGTTTAACCCCTTAAGGACCAAACCTCTGGAATAAAAGGGAATCATGACATGTCACACATGTCCTGTGTCCTTAAGGGGTTAAAAATGTTTGACTATTCTTGGCTGAGAGAATGAAATCAATCTAAGTTATATATTTCATTTTCCTCGTAGCTGAAAGAAGCGGTATAATAATCCAAGACACTTTCCCCCCAGAAACAAGACAACACATAGTTCTGGGGGTCAACTGATTTTATTTTGGCCACACATGGCTTTTATGCACAGACCCCTAGATGGGGTCTCCCATCCAATAATACAGTGCTTGTCCTCCCAGGATCCTCTACAGAAAAAAAATACAATATTCTAAAACACCCCAAAAATACATTTTCAAAAGGGGCTTATTTGATTGCATAGGAGGTCAGAGCTTACAACCCAAATTCCTCTTTGAAGCTGGGACCCCAACAGAGGCACCCTGCAAGGTGTGAGAAGTCACACACGAGTGGCCTGGAAGTCTGACTTCAGTATAAACTAACTCTCTCACTTGTCATATGTCCTGATTTCCTCCTAGATAAGGAGTCATTTGATATGAACAAGCCCTGTGTACCAATATCATATCAAAAGAAACACCAATACCCACCTACAGATCAATACTCAAGCCTCATTTATATCATATTTAGAATGGGACAAGCACAATCTTTTACTGAAGCCCAAACATGATTTTCCAAAAAGGGGAACACACAAAGTTGGTTTGGTAAAGGAACAAGGGGGGGGGGGGTCCTCTTAGGTCCTCTATCCCGCTACAACCTGCTATAGCTTATGACTTCAAGTATAATTATTACTTTTTTGTTTGTCATTTATTTTATATGTGCAATGCTCTAGTATGGGGTTTATGTACTAAGCTCTGAATTGTAGCAAATTAAAATCTCAAATTGGAATTGAAATAGTCTAGCTTTAATTATAGCTAAAGTGACGAATGTTCCCAGATCGACTAATTTTTTGCCTCGGTTTTACAATTCACTGTTTAGAGAATAGCCATGAAGAAGCCAGTTTTGATTAAACTTTGCTTAATTGACAGTGTGAGATTTTATTTTTCAATGTTTTATTGTCTGTCTTTTGTTTTTATAAAGTTGCCATTTTCATTTTTTTTTTTCTTGATAAACTTTCTTGATGCTGGTTGTTTGCTCTTTAGATATCTAGCTTTCTCAAGTTGACTATTACGAAACATTAACAGCCAATCTGCATTAATATAGCTATTAGGGTTAGTTCTTTACTCACATCTTTACCCAGATCCGATGAAGTTGGGAAACATTGTCTTAAACTTTTTAAACTACTGCTGAATGGCACATATATGTGAAGCTAGCATAAATGACATACAATTTTATTTTGCAAACTGACTTAACTTTAATGAACAAGAAGACATTTGGATTTTAGTGAATAGTGAACACATTTTTTTTTTTTTTTAATAAATTCTTCCTGAGAATACTGAGCTTTCAATTTATTGCTGGGATTTATTTTCAAGGATGAATAAAAACTTATGTTTGATAATTTTGTAGGAAATGGCTTGAGATCGTTCATGACAAAGTCACATTTATGTTTCTTAAAAAATGTAATTGTGAAATCCAACATAAATGTAGCTGTTTCTCTAAGATAAATGTGCAGCCATTCAATTTTTAATAGTACCATAAACATTCATAGCGATGATGACATTTATAGCAACTAGCCACATTCAAATAATACAACATGATTATGCATAAATATGGCTTTTCATCATTTTTAGAGTTTCATTGTCACAAAAATTGTAGTGTTCCTGCTCTCTGAATTTGAAATTTATTTTCTTTAATCAGTGGGGATGCAATCATTTTCAGAGCATATAAAAGAGAGTGTTTATTAGAATATGGTCAAGGTATCGATTGAAGAAAAAAAAGCAGGTTTTGCCTTGTTTATGTGATAGATAGACAGACAGACAGATGGACGGATAGATAGATAGATAGATAGATAGATAGATTCAATAATTAGTTAGACAGATACACAGACAGTTTCACTAAATTGTGCAGCTCACAAAGATATCAAACCAGAGTTCATGTTTAAAGAAAGACTCAAAGCACATTAACTTGCTGAAGTACTTGTAGTGAGTACTTGAGTGTGTATTTTTTTTCATTCTGTAAAAAGTACAGATTTAGATAGAAATTGACTGGCTGGCTTTCAATCAGACAACTGGCCATGTTAGTTCCTGGCCCCTTAGGTCAGTGGAAGTAAACAATAGAGGCAGACAACTGTCCATAGCACCTGCCTTGCAAAAATCTCTAATTGAGCAGCATTGGATAGTCTGTGATTGGACAGCCACAGAAAGTCTGATCTGGGCTTGGAGGGGAAGGCTTGCAAATGTTTCAGATAAGAGTTCTGTAGCTCTTGCAAGTTGTTGTTAGATATACCCCAATGTAATTTTTTTTTTTTTTTTTTTTTAAATGCATGAATATTTTCATTAGGGGTATATCAACTAAATATTGATTTTTTTGCATTTGGGCAGTGGAGTGTCCCTATAACATCCAACAACAATACTTTAGCAAGCAGTTTCCTACAGTTTTCTTAAAAAAAATGTTTTAATCATTATTTTTTTTATGGATTTGAATAGAGATTCTACTTGTTAAAACAATATTATGAAGTCCTACTTTATATGTTTTCATATTTTTTGTGGTGGTCTAAAATAACATTTTAACTGTATGTGTTTAGTATTTTACCTCTGCTACTTTTGATTGTCACTTCCTCTGTATCTCAACATTTTCTGAAGCAGCAAAAAAGACAAATGTCAAAACAATATTGTAACGGAACACCCCGTACTCCGACCGAGTACCTTCCATTGATGGACGCTTTCTAGCTTTCTCCGAGGACCACAAGCACCGCACCGGAAACCACAACCACCGCAGACTCCACAACCGCCGGAGCTTAACTGGAGTCACGCCGTCTTCCTCCCACCCAGGATCAGCCTCTGTCCTCCAGGACTGTGTGGGATAGACCTCTCCTCCAAGAGAGCGTATCAGGAGCAGCTCTTAGAAGAGCTAAGTGATTAAAGGGGATTAAAGGGGAGTATACAAGTATAGCAATCCCCAGTGTAAATATAGCTGTTCCCTTCAATCACGAGACAAGACTACGTGTTGAGGGTCAAGAAGATCTGTTTAATGCACACAAAAGGACTTTCTTTTATACAAGTTTTCACGCCAGAGGCACTCCCCCTTGACCTGGTGGTAAACTGTGACAAAAGGGACACAAACCAATGGGAACACTAATAAACAAAATAACACTCCCACATACACAGTAAAATCCCTCCCCTCTATCCTGGAGATAATTGGCTTAAGGAACTGCAGTAAACTCAATTATCTCCAGGTACAGAAAATATCTCCATTTTACACTAACAGTAAAATACCTAAAAATGCATAAAAATACATAATTCCTATTATATTACACAGAACCCCCACATCCCCAGATTGCTCGGATCTGAGTGCCCAATATAGGTGAACAGCGCTCAGATCCCACGAACAGAGTAAATTTGCCATGGGGTTACATTTTTGCAAGGGCTGATGAGAGATTGAGGAGGGACAAAGAAGCAAGTTTAAACTGGTCTGGCAGTGTCCCTGGGACAACTCCCTGCTGGAGAACAATGGGATAGGTATTAAAGGGGGAGGGGAAGAGGCACATTCTCCAATGGAATCAAAGGGGCAGAAACAGTCTTTTAAAAGCCAATAAGCCCAAATAGTGTTTTTAAAGAGAACAATCTCCCAGGGGCCATAGTCACAAGGCAATAGGCTGGCAATCAGGCCTCTCCAAGACCAAGTGGTGAAGGGCACTTGACCACAAATATAGACATAGTAGGGCAGAGGTAGGCATCCTTGAGCACTACAGATGTTGTGGACTACATCTCACTTGATACCTTGCCAATGTTTTGGCTTTAAGAGCATTATGGGAGATGTCCACAACATCTGGAGTGCTGAAGATTACCTACCCATGTTTTATCATCTGATAAGGTCCCAATCTAAATAAGGTAGGTGTCAGAAACAAAAACAAAACTATTGAAAATGCAAAATAGTTTACCAGTGCTAATTTCAGGGACATATAGTTACGCAACACAAGCAATAAATATCCTATTACATAGATATGGTGGACACACAATTAATGATATCTAAGTTAATACAAATATACATTTGATTTGTAACAAAGACATAGTAAATAAACCCAGAAATAGTAAATAAAATATAGTATAAAATATACTATAATCATCAATACATAATTTGATTGCCAAATAATGTAGCAGCAGTCTAAAATCGGCAGGGCTATTCACAAAAGTGAGAGTTGTGAGATTGTCAAAGTGAACCCAAAATGAATTTAAAACCAAATTAGCCTGACCGTAAAAATTCTATAAAAATTAGGTACTCCAAGTTTGGCTGCATTGGCCATACATTTTAATTTAATTTTCAATGACTTTGAATTCCAACAATTCTCACAAAGCTCACAAGTGTTAGGTAGTACTTCTAAACATTACTAAACAAAATGTGCATGACACAATGACAAAGGTCAGGTATGTAAAATGTAAAGAGAAGATTTTATACTTAAAGTACGGATGCAAATGTCCATTGAACCCTGTAAAATGTTGGCAATATGTCTCTTTCTCAAGCATGGTTAATTGTAAATTAAACTGAAAATATCTGGTCTTGTTTAATCCAAAATATATTTTCAAATACAGGTAAAGTTAATAATTAACAGGAATGTAAGTGTCTTATAGCCCGTGGAAACAAATCCTTTCACAACTGTAGAGCTAAATTCTCTCTATACAATTGTCTTTGTGATGTGCATAGCTGCCATCCTCAGGGAATAAAATTCCCATAGCATGAAAATTATACAACTTAATTTAAATTACTTAGGTAAAACAATGAGGGGATATGTTGACAGATTATCCCTTGCAAAAATTGGAGCTGTTCAAATTACCATAGCAACACTCTTCAAAGCCTATCCTGGAGACAATTTTCACCCTGTCATGCATCATTTAAAAAAACAACTCAGTACTTATTACAACTTCAAGGGCCTCAAATTGTTCACAACTAGTGTCATGGATCGTATGCTCTTAGTAAATGTTTCAATTATTATTGAATTGTTTTATAGTTATTGTGCAATTGTAATAATTATGGAATGTATGTTAAGGTTGTGTTGATGTATATAACTAATCTCCATGTATTAGAAAATCTAATTTTCTATGTGCTAATGAAAGCAACCATATTAGATACCTGTCATAAGACATGGATGATTGTTCTTCCCCACAAAACTGTGCCCAAGAAAAAGCAGTTACCATCCACCTTCGATCTCTTCTAAAATTTATCACGGGACTGCCAAACAAGGCTTCTACAAGTGCCAAGAGAGCGAAAACATATGGTGAACTTGTGCCCAAATGCAGTTAAACAACATGAGCCAACACAAACTAAAGAAAAAGGTATTGCCCAAATCCTCTAATTTGACTAACAGGGGGTGGAAAATGCTGATGAAGCTATAAAGAGATCCTACAATGGCCTTATAATGTTACCCTAATTAAAGGAAGTGAGTGAATGAATGGATCAATTTATTGAAACAAGCAACAAGATGAACATTTTGCTTTGTAGGGAGACACTCTATCTTATGTCATAAACTAACTTCAAACCTGATACACTTATAGCCCATATATTGAGGAACACACTTGGAGGTAGAACAGTGGTTGGCATTAAAATCCCCTTCTGAAATTTCAGTCCTCTTCCTTTTATGTGGATTTACAGTAAGTCATACAGACTCCAGAGATGGCTCAAGTATTCCATGATGAAGAGATGATGGGAGAGAATATTAAGAATATTTTCATGAAAGGGTGCAGTTAAATTTTTATAAAGACAAGATTTACAAATTTGAGAATATATATATAAATATAAATTCTGGGGGGTTTAAATTCCTCACGTGCGGGTCTTCTACCAGAGGTTTGGGTGTCTGTTCATAGAACTGCACTCTTCTAGACAGTGATCTCAGATTTCCCACCTGAAATCTGTTGAAGCCTCTCCCCCAACTTGGGGTTTACAACCCCACCCGAATGCTCCTATTACAACACGGACTACCACTGCCTTCACTTTCCAAATCTTTTCTAGCTGTTTTTCAGTCTTTGGTATTTGTACATCTTCTCATGTTCCTTCTTCCTGATCTTATAGTCACTTGGTATTGCCACATCCACCACCACTGCAGTGATCTGTTTCTTGTCTGCTACCACCAATGTTGGTTGTCCAGTACTTACTTGTCTATCTGGATTTAAAAGTGCCACAGGATTCTAGCCCTGTCATTCTCAAGTACCATTTTCAATATATCCCAACTGGACCATTTCTGTACAGATGTTTCAGTACATAATTCCAGCAACTTGGTTGTGCCTCTCAGTGTATGCTGTTACTGCTAACATCTTGCACCTGGCTACTATGTGCTGGATTGTCTCAGGGGCTTCTTTGCACAGTCTGCACCTTGGGTCTTGCCTGGTGTGGTAGACGCCTGTTTCTATTGATCTGGTGCTGAGTGTCTGTTTTTGATCTGCTGGGATTAGTGACTCTTTCAGTCCTAAAAGCTGTTTCCTCTTTTCCCTCTATTTTAAGAAAGAAAGAAACTGAAATAGAGGAAAAATATCAATGGTGTACAGGAGATTTAGTATTTGGTACCCAACTCTGCCTTTTTTTCTTAGTCCCAGATGTGTCTCATATATATATAGGCTATATATTGTTGGAGTCTTCTTGCTATTATGGTCATATTCATTTGCATTTCATATTATTTTTTTCTCTGCTGATTTTATTTTTTGTTATTTTACTACTGGTGTGTAGCGTATGTCTTACTGGCTTTACTGCAATTTCTTACCATTGTAAGATTTATTAAAAATCTATGCCGCAAAAACAAAAACTACATGATAAACACTTTAGAACAGCAAATATGTATTGCTCCAGGTGTGATATTATTTTATGCAGAAATGCTTCCGTTTCCTGGAGCAAAAAAATACCAGGCAAATCAATTTTGATACCAAACCAGTTCTTACTAATTACTTTCTCCACCATAATATACAAAACCCTCATATCATAGCTTCTTCTATATTGTTAAACATTTGGCAACACAAACATTTATAGAGCTCTGTAGAACAATACATATTAAAACAAAAAAAATCACATTATTCTATGGTCTATGAGTCTTACTACAGAATCCAGAGATGCTTAGTGCAAGTGTTAAAAGCTTTATAGGTTCCATTTCATGGGCATACCATACACCAGTGGTGCTTAGATTATTTGAAGTCCATGGATTCAAAGTAAAAGCTACATGGTAAAACGTTCAATCATTACTACAGAAAATAGAAAATCTAGTCCTTGGTAGTTTGACAAAACTAGCCAACAAATGTCTCAGCCTCAACTCTTGGGTGGACATACCCAGCATACAGGGCCGGATTAACATAGGGGCTGATGGAGCTGCAGCTCCAGGCCCAGGCCCATGGAATAGGCCCATTTAAAAAAAAAAAAAAAAAAAAAAAAAATTATTATTTATTTTTTTTTTTTTTACACACTACTCTTAGGTTTGCCACCTGACTGGTATTTTACTGTCACAGCCGGTATTTGAGGTTGCCTGCCAATGCCGGTATTGCAGTAATACCGGCAATACAAATGCAGGTATTTTTCGCAGAATAAATGGAGATTACTCTGCAATACCAGCACCGGCCAGTAGGGGTCACTGTGTGTGGAGAGAGGCAGGGATAGGAATTTACAGCATATCCCTGCCTCTCTCTACTACTCAGTGATCTGTGGGGGAGCAGCTACACAGCACAGAGAGTCCAGACAGCAGCTCTACAGCTCAGGTAAGCGAGGGGTGGGGGGAAAGACAGCAGGGACACATGGGGACACTGAGACACTAGGGGACACATGTGGACACTGAGACACATGGGGACACTGAGACACTAGGGGACATATGGGGACACAGACACTAGGTGACACAGACACTTGGGGACACATACACTAGGGGACACATGGGAACACAGACACTAGGGGACACAGACACTGGGAGACCTGGAAACACAGACACTTGGGAACACAGGAAAACATGGGGACACTGAGACACTTGGGGACACTGGAAAACATGGGAACACTGAGACACTAGGGACACTGGGACACATGGGGATGCTGAGACACATGGGGATGCTGTAAGACATAGGGACATTGGGAGACATTGGGACACGGAGACACTATGTCCCCATTTCTCCCAGTGTCCCCATGTCCCCCATCCAGTGTTGCTAGTGTATGTGTCCCCAAGTCTCCCAGTGTCTGTGTCCCATGTCTCTCAGTGTGCCTAGTGTCCCCATGTCTATGTCCACAACTGTCCCCATGTCTACCAGTGTCCCCAAGTGTCTGTCTCCCAGCCAGTGTCCCCTAGTCTTCCAGTGTCCCCAAGTCTCCCAGTGTCTGTGTTCCCATGTCTCTGTGTCCCTAGTGTCTTAGTGTCCCCAAATGTTTCTGTGTCACCATGTCTCCCAGTGTCTGTGTTGCTAGTGTCTCAGATTGCCTAGTGTCCCTATATGTCCCAGTGTCCCCATGTCTATGTCCACAACTGTCCCCATGTCTCCCAGTGTGACCAAGTGTCTGTCTCCCATCTAGTGTCCCCTAGTCTCCCAGTGTCTTAGTGTCCCCAAATGTTTCAGTGTCCCCATGTCTGCCAGTTTCCCTAAATGTCTCAGTGTCCCCATGTCTCTCAGTGTCCCCGGGTCTCTCAGGGTCCCCATGTCTCACTGTGTCCCCAGTATCCTAGTGACATGGGGGGCCACGGAGACATTGGGACACTGGGAGAAATGGGGACACAGAGACACTGGGAGACTAGGGGACTGGGTGACACTGACACTGTGATACATAGGGACACTGAGACATTGGGTGACTTGCGAGACTGAGACACTGGGAGCAACCCATCTATACAGCAGAATCAAACTGTGAGTAGTTTGTTGGTGTTTTTACAGAATTTTCTCTGATTCACTCCTTTTGATTATACAAATGATTAAGGCTGGTATTTTTTTTTCCAAGAAAGGTGGCAACCTTAACTACTCTTCACATACTCTTGCTTAAAAGAGCACTATAGGGTCAGGAACACAATCATGTATTTCTGACCCTATTATGTTAAAACCACCACCCTGGCCCCTTCTTGCCTCCCTAAGTATAGTAAAATATAACTTGTATTCAAGTCTGCAGCTGATGGCTCTGCCTCTGAACTGACTGTCTGCTGACATCATCAGAAGTGGTGGTCTGAGCAAATTACAATACTTCCCCATAGGATTGGCTGAGACTGTCAACTAGGCAGATCAGGGGCAGAGCCAGCACAAGTCCAACATAGCCCTGGCCAATCAGCATCTCCTCATAAAGATAAAGTGAATCAATGCATCTCTATGAGGAATGTTCAGTGTCTGCATGCAGAGGGTGGAGACACTGAATGGCAGTGCTGCACACTAGGCAGTACTGCCCCAGGAAGCACCTCTAGTAGCCATCTAAGGAGTGGCCAGTAGAGTTATTTTCTCTGAAAAGACAGTGTTTACTGCAAAAGGCCTGAATGGAATGATTCGACTTACCAGAACAAATACAATAAGTTGTAGTTGTTCTGGTGACTATAGTGCCCCTTTAAGTTTGGAAGCTTAAGAGGGATGTATGGGAACAAAACTTGTGTGGACTGGCTGACAATAAAATTAGTTTAGGTAATGCAGACGTTGGTCTCTCTAACACTGTGGCATGTCCCCTTTCTTCTACACTCACTACATACACCTTTTCTCTGTCTCAGACTATATACCAGGAACTTCTGCTTGCTAGTAAGAAGGTAAGGAGACAAGTGGACCAGCGAGTGCTAGGGGACAGTCCTTGGAAAGCATGGAGTGAGCGCGTCATTAGATGCATTTATGTCAAGCTCAGGGTGCTGCCTGCATAGTATGCCCTTAGTTGGACAGCCTGCAGGAATGGCGGGCAGCCTGACATGCATTCATGCCAGGCTGTCCTTCAAATTCTTTGGACAGACATGCCTCCTTTTTGGGCATGTTCTCCCCTTATGGCAGGTCTGGTCACGTGATTCGCACCAGTGGCCCACCCTTTTACCCCGCCCATTGACTTCTTGCTTCACTGGACACTGCTGTTAGGGGTTATGGATTTACTTGAAAGATGAAAGCATAAATTAGAGAGAGATTAGAATAGAGTATGTGTTTTCTTATAACTGCATTCTATGAGTTTCCCTCCAGCACCATCTCCATCAGATACATGACGCTTGGGCGGAATGACTGTTTTAGTGTTTTTGGTCGATAAGATTCCGTAATTAGGCCCATCATAATTGTCAGCACCAGGCCCAGTGTACTCTTAATCCGGCCCTGCCAGCATATATGAGTTATTTTAACAAATAATTTTCTTTTCTTCAAAAGAGATTGAGAAAACAAGTGCAGGAGTCAAAAAAAGGAAACCGCAAAAGGTTTGATAAAATAAGTGATACATTTGACGTATTTGTAAGACTTTATGTAATCTGTTATATAAACAAGCAGTTTGATACGGTAACTTCGATGTGTAAACTTTCTTACCTTAATACATTGTGATAGCTGTTCAAGGAACATTCCAACATAGTATCTGGGCACTGTCTTACCTTCAGATTTTAAACTATATTTCAACATTTTAACCCAAAAGTTGGTCCAGCAACATCTCACACCCTTGCCGCCGTACTTAATTCCTCCTGGCTGCCACATTTTCAGAAAAGTTTGCCAGGTGACCGGAGATAGACTTGGAGCATTTTCAGCCATCCACTGACTGCCCATTGAGTGAAATGGTAAATAGGTCACCCAACATATCTTCCTGATGCTATAGCAGCCGAGACGAAGGAAGTGACGAGACAGCATGGAGTCAAGCATGAGAAGAACATGAGCGTTAAAAAGTTGGAAAAGGGATAGATGATACCCAGACACTCCAGTGCCAAAACATATTAGCTTGCTGAAAAGCTTTATGTGTTAAGAGTGTGCCCTCCTTTTTTAATTTTGCCAAAAGTGCAGATTTCAATAGAAACTGACACTTTTATAAATTAAACTGGTTACACCCCCTTGGCTTGAAAGCAGACAACAGGTTCTCTTACTTCCTGGTTTGGTTAGCTCAGTGGAGCTAAACTCAAGAGGCAGCATTTGCTCAGAGCACCTGCCTAGCAGCACCTTTTCATTGAGCTGCCTTGGAAGTCTGCGATTGGACAACCACAGAAAGTCAGGGCTGGGTTAGAAGGGGAGGGTTTGCAAAAGCTGCAGACAAGAGAACTGCTGGGGTATATATAATTTAGGGTATATCTACTAAACATGTTTTTTATTTTTTTTATTTTGTATTTGGGCGATGCAGTGTCCCTTTAACTTCATCCCTTCCCTTTTTCCATGTGTACCCTCCCTCTCTTGTTACAAGTCTACAATAAAAAAATAACACATTAAGTAAATGTCTTGATTTTCAGTAAAGAATTCCACTGAGAGCAGTAGTTAAAACTCTTTTGATATTATACAATAGATCCTTGTGTCACAGAACATTCTCTTTTTTATGATTTTACTCACATAAAAGAGACATTTCAATTGGGGATACCTTCCACTTTTATGATTCATGTGTTATTTAGTTCTATCAAGAAACATCCCAAAAGATATTTTTTTTAAAGCTCCATTGTTTGGTGACCTGACATTGTTGAAATATTTTAATGCTGGTCAAAAAGAGACCTGACAGATGGTAAAATCAATTTGTAATATGATTTTTATGTGGTATTTATTACTGCAGATTGAATCATTTTTTTCAGAGCTTTTCTTTCTTAATATAGCTACTTGTGCCTGTTACAGTAGGTATTTTACGTGAAGTATAAAAAAGGTTGAACTTTTTTTCTAAAAAAAAATATTATCTGAATTTGAATTTAATGGTTCGTCATTAATGGGATTATAAAAAATAAAATCCTGTATTACATTTAACTGTATGTTTCTCTTACTATTATTTGCAGTTTGATATCATAATCTTTTTATCAAACTATATCTTATTTGTATTAAAATCTACAAATACTGTAAAATCCCATAAAACACAAAATTGCCAATTTGGGTAATAAAGTAATGATGAGTAGTGATGTACCAATAATAAGGGATTTTGGGCAGAATGATTTTCAGGATCCCGTGCTTGACTGCTGACTCCTTCAGTCACCAAATACTTTTACCCTTCCCAATAAAAAACACAACACCATGTAAAGTTGGTAAGGGCAACAGCCATAGCTTTATTTAAACTAGCACAACCTAATGCTGTCAGCTGCTGGTTTTACCCAGCAGACAGCTAAACTTTGTATTTGTTTCAGAGCCTCTCTGTCCGTCGACATCAATCAAATTCAGGCTGCGACTCTCCAAGCCGTCCGTACATTATTTATTTACCAAACTTGCTGGTGCAAAAAAGTCGGAGCTGCAACAAAAATAAAACAAAGAAAAAAACAACACAAAACAACAATTAGAACAGAACAACTAGGAAGTGTGTGCGGGTTAAGACATTGGCAAGCTCCCTCAACCATGTCCATCAGTAGTCTGATGGGTTTCCCAGAATTCCAAGCTTTCAACTGTCAAACCAACTGTATACATTTAGTTGCTATTCCAACCTCTCAGGGCAGCAGTCATGTCCCCCCTCCCTTCACCCCCCATTCACTCAGGTACATTACATAATTTTCAATTTTCAGCTTGGAGAAGATCTACAAGCTAGACCCTAATATACTTTATGTAGGATATTTGTATCGCTCAAGTATGGCCAAGTATGGTGATGCATTGCGTAACTTAAAGGGGAATTCATATTTTGTGTAATATTGAGGCAGAGAAGAAACAAGAAAAGGCTTCTTTCCCCAAACACTATATCAGGAGTTGAAGAGAAATATAACACAGCAAGAAGCATTATTACTAAGTCCAATCATTTCTTACTTAACTATCTGATAAGATAATCAGGATCGTGCCTGTTAATGATAAAATATCAATTCAAAATACTTTTGCAGTCTTTTATTGCGTAAGCACAAGATATCAAAGAATATGTCAATTTATAATGGTAACATGGGGGCATCTATAGGCGTAGTTTATTAACTAGTTTGCCACATATGAAAGTATGTTTAAAAGCCTTTTTTTCTAACAAATTAAAACCCAAAACACTTTATTGTAGGGATGTATAATGTAGCAAATGATCATCATATCATATTAGTACAATAGGTATTGCCACATCTTTGAAGTCACTAGCAGGGCCGGACTGGGGATACAAAGCAGCCCTGGAAAAAAATCAATGCCAGCCCCATAAGTAACTACGCCATGTATTGTCACATGTAATACGTATGGCTATGTGTTGCCACCCGAGATGATTGAGTAATATATATATATATATATATATATATATATATATATATATATATATATATATATATATATATATATATATATATATATATATTTATGTGTGTATATTACTCAATCATCTGGGTTGGCATACATATGCATATATGCCTTACATATTATTGGTATGTGTGTATATATATATCTCTATCTCTCTAATATGGTGGGGATGGGGGACTGTGAGGTGGATAGGTGTCCTGTAAGCTGGGTGGGGGGACTGTGAGGTGGGTAGGGGAACTGTGAGTGGGTAGAGGGGCTATATGGTGAGTAGGGGGACTGTTAGGTGGGTAGGGGGACTGTTAGGTGGGTAGGGGGACTGTGAGGTAGGTGGGGGGGGCTGTATAGTGGGTAGGGGGGCTGTATAGTGGGTAGGGGGGCTGTATAGTGGGTAGGGGGATGTGAGGTGAGTAGGGGGCTGTATAGTGGGAGGGGGGCTGTATAGTGGGAGGGGGGCTGTATAGTGGGAGGGGGGCTGTATAGTGGGTAGGGGGGTGGTGAGATGAGAGGGGGGTTGTGAGGTGGGTAGGGAGCAGTATAGTGGGTAAGGGGGCTGTGAGGTGGGTAGGGGGGCTATGAGGTGGGTAGGGGGGCTGTAAAGTGGGTAGGGGGGCTGTGAGGTAGGTAGGGGGGCTGTGATGTGGGTAGGGGGGCTGTGATGTGGGTAGGGAGGCAGTATAGTGGGTAGGGGGGCTGTGAGGTGGGAAGGGGGGCAGTATAGTGGGTAGTGGGGCTGTGAGGTGGGAAGGGGGGCTGTGAGGTGGGAATAGGGGCTGTGATGTGGGTAGGGAGGCAGTATAGTGGGTAGGGGGGCTGTAAGGTGGGAAGGGGGGCTGTGAGGTGGGAAGGGGGGCTGTGAGGTGGGTAGGGGGGCTATGAGGTGGGTAGGGGGGCTGTATAGTGGGTAGGGGGATGTGAGGTGAGTAGGGGGCTGTATAGTGGGAGGGGGCCTGTATAGTGGGTAGGGGGGTGGTGAGGTGAGAGGGGGGCTGTGAGGTGGGTAGGGGGCAGTATAGTGGGTAGGGGGCTGTGAGGTGGGTAGGGGGGCTATGAGGTGGGTAGGGGTGCTATGAGGTGGGTAGGGGGGCTGTATAGTGGGTAGGGGGAATGTGAGGTGAGTAGGGGCTGTATAGTGGGAGGGGGCCTGTATAGTGGGTAGGGGGGTGGTGAGGTGAGAGGGGGGCTGTGAGGTGGGTAGGAGGCAGTATAGTGGGTAGGGGGGCTGTGAGGTGGGTAAGGGGGCTATGAGGTGGGTAGGGGGGCTATGAGGTGGGTAGGGGGCTATGAGGTGGGTAGGGGGGCTGTGAGGTAGGTAGGGAGGCGGTATAGTGGGTAGGGAGGCAGTATAGTGGGTAGGGGGGCTGTGAGGTGGGAAGGGGGGCAGTATAGTGGGTAGGGGGCTGTGAGGTGGGAAGGGGGGCTGTGATGTGGGTAGGGAGGCAGTATAGTGGGTAGGGGGGCTGTGAGGTGGGAAGGGGGGCAGTATAGTGGGTAGGGGGGCTGTGATGTGGGTAGGGGGGCTGTGATGTGGATAGGGGCAGTATAGTGGGTAGGGGGTAGTATAGTGGATAGGGGGGCTGTATAGTGGGTAGGGGGCAGTGAGGTAGGTAGGGGGGCAGTGAGGTAGGTAAGGGGGCTGTGATGTGGGTAGGGGGGCAGTATAGTGGTAGGGGGGCTGTGAGGTGGGAAGGGGGGCTGTATTGTGGGTAGGGGGCTTTATAGTGGGTAGGGGGGCAGTACAGTGGGTAGGGGGGCTGTGAGGTGGGAAGGGGTGCTGTATAGTGGGTAGGGGGCTTTATAGTGGGTAGGGGGGATGTACAGTGGGTAGGGGGGCTGTGAGGTGGGATGGGGCAGTATAGTGGGTAGGGGGGCTGTGGTATTGGTAGGAGGCTGTATAGTGGGTAGGGGGGCTGTATAGTTGGTAGGGAGCTGTGAGGTGGGTAGGGGGGCTGTGGTATGGGTAGGGGGGCTGTATAGTGGGTAGGGGGGCTGTATAGTGGGTAGGGAGCTGTGAGGTGGGTAGGGGGGCTGTGGTATGGGTAGGGGGGCTGTATAGTGGGTAGGGGGCTGTATAGTGGGTGGGGGCTGTATAGTATGTGGGGGGGCTGTATAGTATGTGGGGGGGCTGTGATGTGGGTAGGGGGGCTATCTGTGAGGTGGGGGGCTGTATGGTGGGTATGGGGCTGTAAAACGGTAAATACCTTCAGTTTCCTGTTGGTCCGGTGGGCAGTTTTTCAGCACCATGCGTGGGGGCGGAGCCTGTGAGTGGGAGGCGGAGCTTCCGTTTGGGGGCGGGGCATGCGGCCGAAATGATTGGAGACTGTGCAGGGAGACTGACAGGTCTCCCTGCAGCTGCTGCCAGCCACACCAGCCCCCAGCTCCTCCCTCCCCTCGGACTGACAGGCTGGCACAGTCCGAGGGGAGGATTTATCATAATAATCATTAGGGCTGTCAGCCCGGCCCCAGCTTAATGCGGCCCACCGGGAAATTTCCCGGTATCCCGGTGGGCCAGTCCGGCCCTGGTCACTAGAAATCCATTATACCCAACCTGATCTGTCTATTCACATAACTGAAGTCATGGGCTAAGTTAACACATGGGACCAGAGAGCTGGACATTTCTGGTCCTATTAGTCATATAGGTCCAATGGACTGGGAATCATTTGGCACTAATACGTTTATAGAACTCATTTGACATGGCTGGGCGCACGGAGGAGACACTATGTGAGACTATGGCACGCAATGGCCTACCTAACCCCAGTTCTTAAATGGGAGCCCTGCACCCCAAATGCCCATGGTTGAGGGCAAGGAAGTGTTTTTTTTTTTTTTTTTATATTCCAGACTATATCAGCCTCTTAAGGATTTCACATACTTCATTGTTTATGGCTGATAAATTAGTCATCATAAATATTTTGATTTCTCCTTCCTTCCCTATACGTACTTTATTTATTGAAACTACCTTCTTTTCCCCTAAAGGGGCATCATATTTCCCTAATTTATTAATACTTCTAACAAGGGGATATCCTTAACCAGAGAAAGAAGGGAATTGGAAGAGGAGAGATAACCAAAAACACAACAAAAGGAAAAAGACAGAAAAAATTAGCACCATTCATACCTCCATTCACATCCTTCTGTACAGTAGTGTCCCTAGTAATTCTTCCATTAAAGATGGCAAATCTCTACATGGGAAATAACTGCACTTCTTTCAATCTAATTTCTCTTCAATTTTAATTATGTTTAGATAATTGTGCCAACTCTTCTTGCTCTAATATTTTTAACCATTTGCCCCATGTTTCCTGGTCCTTATTTTGGTTTTTAATTTTAATCACCCCCCCCCCCCCCCCCATTCCATTCGTATCTGGTATTTCACTTGGTGAATAAGCTGTATGTTGGTGAATAACTGTGTCTTCTTCCAGTTTCTTGCTATTATGAGTTTATCTGCAATTAGGCAATGTATCATCATCGCCTGTTTCATTCTGTTCAGGCTTGGCCATCTTAAGTGCAGCAACATAATTTCTGGTCTATTATCTAAGTTTATATCTATTAATTTGTACAATAATACTTTAACCAGTCGCCATAGAGGAGTCACTATTTTACAATTCCACCATATGTGGAGGTAATCACCCTTTAATTCACCACATCTCCAACATAATTCGCTATTATCTTGTGAAATTCTAGTCATTTTAGAGGGAACTAAATACCATGTATTAATCACCTTGTAGTGTGTCTCCAATAATAAAAGCTTGTGCACATATTTATTTGTCTTGGTCAATGCCTCAAACCATTCTTTTATCTCTATATGTAAATCTAAGGTTTGTTCCCAACTTTTAATTGCCGATGGTTGTTTATCTGATTTTCTCATGTCTATTAGTTTAAAACAACTAGAGAATAGTTTTTTGTTTCCTTCTTATTGAATATCAATTTCAATGAATTATATATATCTCCATTCAACAGAGGTGTTTGATTCTTGAGATAGTTTTTTATTCTTAAATATGTGAAAGCCTCCTTAGTTGTCAGGGACATTAACCCTGTTAATGTTTCAAAATGTTTAATTTTATTATTCATTATTAGATCTTCAATGTGCATAATATTTACTTATTTCTGTATTTTTTTTAAAGAGATATTGGGTATATCTAATTTAATGCAATCTATGCTTTGAAAACCTGAAATCTTATTTTTAATATCTAATTTCTTCTTTATTTTTTCCCATGTAGGTATTAATTGTTTCAATACAAATGATGATGAGTAGTCACAGACTTTACTACACCATACTACATTGGATAGGTTTTTAGTATGGCAAAGATCTGATTCTATCCAACACCATCCCTTTTTAGATAGAAATTCTTTCTGTAGCATTGCGGTATGGGCGATTATCCCAGCTTCATAATATTTCTCTATATCTGGAAAGCCTACTCCGCCTTTATTTATATTACAACTTAATATTTCTGATTTTATTCTATGCTTTTTACCCCTCCATACAAAATTTGCAAAAGAAGACTTTGTCATATTTACCATGGTATGGGTATTATTAGTGGTATAATCCTAAAGAGATAGATCCACTTTGGGAGAACGTATGACCTCAAAGTATTCACTCTGCCCCACCATGATATATCTAATTGGCACCACTCCTTTAGATCTTTGTTAGTGTTTCTCAAAAGATGTAAAAATTTGTTTCCATTAACCTTTCTGGGTTTTTATTTATTCTAATGCCCAAATAAACAAATTCAGCTGGTTGAAAAAACTTATATTCATCTTGGAATTTTTTTATTATATCCGAATCTATGTTTTTGTACATTGCTATAGACTTGTCCAAATGTAATTTATAATTTGATACCCTGCTATATTGGTTAATTTCTGCCATTGCTTGAATCAATGATTTTTCTGGTTCTGCTATATATAGAAGGTTGTCATCTGCATACAATGAAATCTTTAGGTCTCTCTTAGTAGTAGGAAGACCCTTTATTAACCTGTTTTGTCTTATTTTTGATGCAAATATTTCTACTGTAATGATATACAAAATTGGCGACAGAGGGCACCCTTGTCTGGTTCCGTTTCCCAGCTCAAACCAGTCTGAGCATATATTCTGACCTATGGACCTTGCTGCAGGTTTCTTATACAGAGCCCCTATCGCTTGCAATATCTGTCCCGATTTATTAAAGGCCTTCAAAGCCTTGAACATGAATCCCCAACTGACCCTGTCAAAAGCTTTCCCTGTGTCCAATGATAGGATCAGTAGGGGACTCCCGCTCTTATCAGACAGATCGATTGAGTCTATCAGTCTTCTTATATTATTTCCTGCATTTCTCCCTGGAAACAAAACCGACCTGCTCTATGTTAATAATATCAGTCAAAACTATTTTTAGTCTCTTTGCTATGATTGAAGCGAAAATCTTAACATCCACATTTATCAAAGAGATCAGTCTATAACTTTTCACATCTGTTCGTATTTTTCCTGGTTTTAATATTGGAAGAATATTTGCTCTTAACATCTCTTGTGGATATGATCCTTTTTTATGGCTTCATTAAAAGTTCTAGTTAATGTGGTTCGGGTTTTTTCCTTCCATATGCCAACATAATATATGCTCCCCGCACCCACTGTACATCCTAATCTAAAACTCCATTTACACACATTCATACTACATACTTTAATATTGTTCTCCATATTAGAGACCTTCATCCATACTCTTATTAGATGCCTATCTCTAGGCTACTTAGAACTTATAGGCGGAATACTTTGGTCAGTATGGTGGAGTGGTGGGATCAGTAGAGACTATGTATGTTTTTTCCGATTTCTCTCTCGCCCTTTTTAACATCTCAATTCGTATTGCTCATTATGTGGTAAAGATTCTCATTCCTGCTTCTTTGCCTTCCCTCTTTTTTATATTTTCCTTTTTATTTATTTCTTATATCCTGTTCTTCATAGGTGGGAAAGTCTGTAAAAATGCAAAAGGGTTATTTTCTTTATAAGTGGGAAGTGTTTTATTAGCAGGGCCGGTGCAAGTATTTTGGACTACACATGGGAAGTTACATTTTGTCACCCCCTAAAAATGCATCTTCACCTGTGCATCTCTTAAACCCCCCTTTGTGTTTCATGTACCCTTTTTGGTGTCTTACACTCCATTTTAACCTTTGTTTATCCAACACCCCCTTGTGTGTTTCTTACTTTCTCCCAACCACTTTGTGTGTCTCTCAATTCCCCCTAGCCCATTTTAGTGTCTATTTCCATGTTCTCATTAATTAATTAAACCCATTTCTAGCTCTATTAATTATTTTTTTTCTTTACTGTACATTGACTCACTGTAATCTCTGAACATTTCACTTTAGGTATTTTATCTCTAAAGTAGGTGAACATGTTCTTTTTCCTTTTCTGTTCTTTATATTTTACATCTAGTGTCATGCAAAAAAAGTAAAAAAATAAAACAATAACAAAACAACACAATATCTGACTAAGCTGAAAATTGCTGGAATTGACCAGTGAATTTAATTTTTTAGATCTAAATACCAAATCAGCAAAAATAGCAGAGTTGGAAGTTAGATATATGTTTTCTAATTAACCTATTTTGGCACAATAGTTGCAATTCAATGGTTCATTCTGAACTACTACTTATTTGTTTACTTTATCGGATGCAGACATGCAACAATTTGCACATTGTTGATTTAAAAATGTATATGATACTTGTTCTTGCTATACCAATTAACATTATAAAAATGTAAAAAATTCAGGAACAGTGTCAAACTGGAACTTTAGCTCCCCGGTACTTACAATAAGAGTTCTCCCTTCTCACTATTTTTAGTTATGGTAGCAAACATTGTGTTTGATAGTGTTTTGATTGTGTTTTTGTCTGTCTTGTGTCATTTGTCAACAATTTTAGACTGACTCTTTTATAAGTACATAACATTTTTATATGCAAGATTCTGTTAATACAGTATGTTCCATTTCATGCAAATGTTCAAGTCCTGAGATTTCCATTGCAACCATAGCATACAGTCACACCTACAGAGATTTGTATTGAGAACAATAATCGAGGAGAAAAAAAGATTATTCAAGAAAAATTATTTTCTTATTAAACGCTGTTGAATTTATTTAAAGGGAAAATGAATAACATAAATGTGAAAAGACGAGGAATGCCAAACCATGGCTCTCTATCTGAAGCTACACAGCAGTTCCAAGAATGATATATAAGTCAATATATTTACCTTTTTATTATTCTATACTATGAATGAATATAATAGCTGAAATGTTTGCATGGGTTTAAAAGTGTTGAAAGTATTTGTACTATTGGATAAAGAATTTACTCAATTTCACATGCCCAATGTTTTGTATCTGTAATGACTAATATGTTTTTCAAATATAAACATGAAGAACCATCTTGTCTCCACAACCCTATTCTGATTACAAAATGTCAAGTTTTGTTCTTTGAGCTTCAGAGTTTGGTAATAAATATGTAGCTTTATATTTGAGTGGGACATTTTTGTCTGTCCTTAAATAAATTTAGGAAGCTAAGATTATAGAGCAAAATGAAATGGATTGTAAACATACTATGAGGTTGAGGAATACGATCCCACAGTGATCAAGGCAGGTTACCATTTTGCCCCCTTTCATTATTCATATATGGATGGTGAATGAGGCCTGAACATGTGTGTTTTAGGGCCCCTGTATATCCCTTGGGCCTCTGGCATCCACCTAAGATAATCTTATAGTTAATGTTGCCTTTAATAAACTAGGTGGTCGAACCTATGTTTTTATTGTGTTAGTAAGCAGCGCCGCTAGAAAGTACATAAACATTATATTTGACCAGCGGAAGGCCACTCTTTTGGAAACCTCAGAAACTAAAAAACCCAAATTAATTTGCCTTTTATAAAGATGAGATTTGTGAATTTGTGTGTGGTCTGCACTGATATTAGCTGCAGATCTCTTTGAGAGCGCCTTCATAGTTCTGGTGCTCAGTTAATGACTCAGACCTCTGGTGGTGGTGCTCTGAGTCATTTTGAAGTGCTGGAGAACCATTGGCAGAGCTCCAAAAGTGGTTTGTATCCTTTATTGATATAGACCACAATGCTCCTTTAACACAGTAAAGGGGCTCCAGGTAGAGCAGGGAGATTTTCGTGAACTCCCTTCTGGCTTAAGGATTGCCCCCTCACAGCTTAAGTTGGAGCTTCATCCCAGACAGGAGTCCATTGGGTAATCAAGCTCTGGATATGGAACCAGATTTTTTTGTAGTTCTGCAAGTTTTGCAGCTTTACAGTAAGATATTCTATTTCTTTATAAATCTAGTGTTATTATGAAAATATTCCAAATTGGGTACATATTTTGGTGCTCTAGACCAGAATGTCAGGGTTATTTACTAAAGTGAGAATAGCTTAACTGAAAACATAGCTGACTCAGAGAATTTTTCCATTTTTACCACTTTCAATTATCTTTGAATTCTCAGTTTAGTTAACAACCCAGACTGATTTACTTGATAACCCTGTTTGTATTTGATCCTGTTAGTCAACTGACTCTTGGTTTGTTGAATCCATAAAATGTATCAAAAATGACCTAGTGAATAAACCTCAAAGTATACTGTTCAATATCATTTCTCTAAATGCAATTAAGATAAAGCATATATTTTAATGCGTTTGTTTTAATCTCAATAATATTATTTTAATTTCATTTAGGGTAAAACATATAATTTCCCACAACAAAATGTATTTAAAAGAATAAAAGTAACAGTGTTTGTATAAATAATTTCACAGTGCACATTTAGAGTTAAATATAGTCTCTGTCAAACACTGGTCTGTATCTACACCTAGTTTCTAAATATACTCCATGGAAGTACTTAAATCATATTTCTATTTTTCAAATACAAGTAAATTGGACTTATGAATTTGGTATTTAAAATAATAATGTTATAAACTTCAGAGGTTGCAATGGTAAATTGATGTCAGCCTGTTATTAAATACTCATAGGTTGCCTGTCTGTAGTTTTGACCTGCAAATTTACTCTGTTCTCTTGGGAAGTACCGAAATAGTTATGTTTACCTGAGAAGCTTTTAATTTCCCTAACATCCAAGTTAGTCCCGCTGCCGAGTCTGCTGGCATGGAAATCTGTATTGAAAGTTTTATCAAATTGCTTATGCATTATTAAGCAGCTCTATCTGGCCAGTGCAGTTCAGTTGCCGTCTGACCGCCATCTCCCCCAGATAAACCCTTGTTGTATGAACTGACTGGAATATTAACGAGGCAAAACCGTGTAGAAATATTATTTCCTTATGAAGTATATATTTTAAAGAGAAAGTTAAACTAAAACCTAAAATAAATATTATGCATAAGAAATCTGTAATAACAACGCAACACAATCCATAATACAAATAATTTAACAGAACGCTACAAAGGGATTAGTAAAAGAACATATCAGCCAAGTGTTACTATTTAAAGGGGAAGTCCCTATTTTATCCAAAATCCCTCCGTCCCTCTTTTCTATCATAATATCTATCTTTTCTAGGAGTTCCATATTGTTGCAGCTGAGTGTATAGCAGAGCTCCACAGCAATAATACTCACAGTAATGAGTCTTTAAACTATTATAAATTTGTTTAGAAAGTCTGTGTAAATAAGACTCATTGTTCTTTCTCTAAATTACATTTTAGTTGCATAAATAGTTATTAGTATGTCACTTAAAATATCTCAGAACAACTCCACCCCTGGTATTGCCGTACTCACAACTCTAAAATTAAAGCATCAATCTACGTCCGTATGAAATGTTGGGAGGTATGAAAAGTTATGAGATTATTGCTAAAAATATATTTATGTATATATTAAAACAAGTTGCTAAAATGCTGTTCCAATACTTTATTGGTCCATAATCATTTAATCTGCAGTTTAAATTCAGTCAGATTAATATAAGTAAGACTAATGTATTTAATCTGATTTCTACTGCCCTACAATGACTATCCATACATTTCACATTTTCACTGCCCTACAATTACTATCCCTACATTTCACATTTTCACTGCCCTCCAATGACTATCCATACATTTCACATTTAAGCCATTCACTTTGGCATTCATGTATACACGATTGCCAGAGTATGCATTTATACCCTGCAATTATCTACACGATTGGCATAATTGCCAACAAAAATTCATTTTCTTTGCAAAATATACTTTTTGTAAGACCTGAAAGTCACAGTTCGGCAGCATCAAAAGCCACCACGCTGTGAACTTCAGAAAGATGAATACTGACTTACTGTCTATATTCAGCTTCCTGGAGCAGCTCTTTTACTCTTAGCTGCTACAGGTCCTAATGAGAAGGGCAGTAGTGACAGAGAGCAGAGAGCAGCAACCTCTTTCGTCCGATTACACACTAACCTTTTAATGCTGCTGTCTGGGGGAGAGAGGTGCTTCTCCTCTGATCCACTGCTTTTTATTTATTTAGTGATCATGCTGCTCAGAAGATTATTTTTATTGATTAGGCTGGAGTCTGGGGAAAAGGGGGGGGGGGGTGTCATCAGGTCCTCAGAGCTGGCTCATAATGCTGGGATTGCAGGGGACTGGCACAGCTCATTTTGCCCTTTCCCTGTTCTCACAATCAGCAGGGTAACTGCTGTACACATGAAAGGGATAGCCACCCTACCCTATAGGAGAAGCAGGTAATCTGAGGGTGGCTAAGGATATTAGGGAAATAGCAAAGTGATCCTGTGCCATAGACCCGTTCAGCAGACACTAGCACACTCTTCCCTGCTCCATTACTATGTCAAAAACTTCATAATGGAACAGGGAAACAACATGTGCTACCTGTCTGATGGATGCTGCCATTACAACACACTACACCACCAGGGCAAATGTGTGTGTTTCTAAAAGTGTGTGAATGTGAGTGTCTGTCGGCATGTATTTGTCTGTATGTATCTAACAGTTTTGTGACAGTGTGTGTCTGCCAGAGTTTATTCATGTGTATTTGTCTGACAGTGTGTGCTACTTGCAATGTATGCTTGTGTGTGACAGCATATGTTTGTGAGTATGAGTGCATGTGTCTGCGTTTTTTCTTGTTATCTGCGTGAGTGTGTATAGATGCCTCTGACATTGTGTATCATATCAATTGTATATACTGTATTTATTGTGTATATCCGCATGAATTAGTATGTGTGTGTCCAAAGAAGCAACATGACTGCAATGATGGTGATATGGTATGGGGAAACGTCATGTCAATACGACATATATTATAATTATACAATGCATATATATTTATTTACAACACTGTTTCCTTGTCTGTAACTTGATTATTTGGTAAAGTATTTAAAGTTTTTCTTTCCAACAAAAAGTTTTAGTTTTTGTTCCCATTTAATAATGTACTATTTATGCATAATGAATTGAAAAATACTTTTAACCATTTCTTTGCAGAGCACTAAATTACTTTGATTCTGGAAGTGTTTTTTTTTATAGCAAACTGCTTGGTAGTAAAGGGGTAAAGAAAGATTAAATCAGCTTAAACTTTTTTTTTCCTGAAAAAATATGCACCATCACTACAAACCAACCACTACAATACAATGTTACTTAACAGTTTTCAGACTTATTATCCAGACAAATTATTCAGACAAATTATCCTTACATGTCCTTACGCTGTAAATAAGCAAGGAATTCAGTTGCATTCTGAACCACCAATTTGGTACATTTCTGTGACCTTACCATTCATTTTGTTAGTGTAGTAGTTGTCGTACTTCGTAAACCCTCAACAGAGAGAGTTTAAGAAGAAACAAAAAGCAAATGAATAAACATATGACAATTTAAATTAGTCTAATAATGCCATTTAAATTCAAGACAAGAGTTAACCTTGCATAGAATTTTTATGTAATATTGGTTAAATTAAATCTGTCTGTTTTTTTTGTTTTTTTTGAGGGGGGGGGTGGGTGGGACAAGGTTGCCAGCCCCAGTCTCTTTATATTCTCCCACCAACCTTCCCCCCAATCCAATTCAGGCTCCATGAACTGTGCAACTCACATTTTCCCATGTTGTACCAGTTCCACCAGATCATCTCTCAAAGTACAGCACTCTTTGTGTTTCTGAGATGGAGTAAAAAAATATAGAAACATAGAAACATAGACATAGAATGTGGTGGCAGATAAGAACCATTCGGCCCAACTAGTTTGCCCAATTTTCTAAATACTTTCATTAGTCCCTGGCCTTATCTTATAGATAGGTTAGCCTACTGCCTATCCCACGCATGCTTAAACTCCTTTACTGTGTTAACCACTACCACTTCAGCTGGAATGCATCCACTACCCTCTCAGTAAAGTAATACTTCCTGATATTATTTTTAAACCTTTGCCCCTCTAATTTAAGACTATGTCCTCTTGTTGTGGTAGTTATTCTTCTTTTAAATATAGTCTCCTCCTTTACTGTGTGGATTCCCTTTATGTATTTAAATGTTTCTATCATATCCCACCTGTGGCGAAACTAACCTCGCCACTGGGCACTGGAGAAGACTAATTGCCGGCCTCTTGCCATGTGACTATGGCCCCTGGGAGACGTTGCCAGTTAAAAACACTATTTGGACTTATTGGTGTTTAACCCCTTAAGGACACAGCTTCAGAAGCTTGTCTTACGCTTAATGACGCAAGCAATTTTTGCATTTTCTTGCTGTATGTGTTCAACTGCAATTTGCATCTTTCTCGTTTATTGCATATATACATATTATATACTGTTTTTTAAAGGACATAAAGGGCTTTAATTTGATGTAACATATATATGAAACATGGGGGATGGTTGCACTCACCTGAACATGCTTAAATGGGGTGCTGCTGGGGGCCATATTATACAATAAACAATACACAAGATCCAGCGCACTCTACTATCCACTAAACAGCAACTTCAATGTTGACAGATTTTATTAGTTTTTAAAAGTTTTTTTTTAAAAAAAAACACCTAATCTAGGCAAAAAAAAACAATGTGGATTTAGTTACATTATATGATCATACATTGCATAAGCCTGCCACAACGTCAATGTACCCCATCTTTGGCAGGTCCTACTCTCACAGTTTAATGTCTGCTCTTATGAGATTAACCCACTTACTTGGGAAAAAATTCCATCTGAGGCTCTCTGCAGTACAAGGCTAAATAGGGACCTGAGATGAGGCCCCTCATATATAAATGCTTATTTATTATTAAAAAAAAAATACAGAAAAATGCAAAAAAAAAAGAGAAACGTGTTTTTTGTACAGTTTTTTGCAATAATAATGTGTGCGTAATTAGTGCAGGTTAAAGAAAGTAATTAAAAATAAATTTATTTAGTTGTCCTGATTTACAGAATATATGATGTGTCTGGGATTTTAAAGGACCACTCTAGTGCCAGGAAAGCATACTCGTTTTCCTGGCACTAGAGTGCCCTGAGGGTGCCCCCACCCTCAGGGACCCCCTCCCGCCCGGCTCTGGAAAGGGGAAAAGGGGTAAAACTTACCTTTTTCCAGCGCTGGGCGGGGAGCTCTCCTCCTCCTCTCCGCCTCCGTTCCTCCCCGTCGGCTGAATGCGCACGCGCGGCAAGAGCTGCGCGCGCATTCAGCCGGTCACATAGGAAAGCATTCATAATGCTTTCCTATGGACGCTTGCGTGCTCTCACTGTGATTTTCACAGTGAGAATCATGCAAGCGCCTCTAGCGGCTGTCAGTGAGACAGCCACTAGAGGAAATAGGGGAAGGCTTAACTAATTGATAAACATAGCAGTTTCTCTGAAACTGCTATGTTTATAAAACAATTAGTTAACCCTAGCTGGACCTGGCACCCAGACCACTTCATTAAGCTGAAGTGGTCTGGGTGCCTAGAGTGGTCCTTTAAGTTTTTTTTGGTAGTTACAGGTCACAAAGCACAATGAGTAAAATAAACTTTTTATGTATGTATGTCTTGTAAGCTTAATAGCCATAAAAGAAAACAAAATTGCCACACAAAAGTATATATTTACCGTATATACTCGAGTATAAGCCGAGTTTTTCAGCCCATTTTTTGGGCTGAAAAACCCCAACTCGGCTTATACTCGAGTCAAGGTCTGTATTATGGCAATTTGCATTGCCATAATACAGACTGGGGGGAGAGGGGAGCTGGCATAGCTGTAACTTACCTGTTCTGCAGCTCCTGTCAGCTCTCTCCTCCTCTGCGCCGTCCGTTCTGCTCTTCTGTCAGCTTACACTGGAAGTCTCGCGAGAGCCGCGGCTCTCGCGAGACTTGCAGTGTAAGCTGACAGAAGAGCAGAACGGACGGCGCAGAGGAGGAGAGAGCTGACAGGAGCTGCAGAACAGGTAAGTTACAGCTCTGCCAGCCCCCCTCTCCCCCCCACTGAACTGCCACTGGACCACCAGGGAAGGAGAGCCCCCCTCCCTGCCATATATCAAGCAGGGAGGGGGGACGAAAAAAAAAATATATAAATAAAAAGAAATAATAAAAAAAAAATAATAATAATAAAAAATTAATAATAACCAAAAAAAAAGGGGTATAAGGACCACTATGGGGGGGAGGGGGGGTATAAGGACCACTATGGGAGGGAGGGGGTATAAGGACCGCTATGGGAGGGAGGGGGGGGATAAGGACCACTATGGGAGGGAGAGGGGGGGATAAGGACCACTATGGGAGGGAGGGGGTGGGTTAAGGACCACTATGGGAGGGAGGGGGGTATAAGGACCACTATGGGAGGGAGGGGGGGTATATGGACCACTATGGGAGGGATGGGGGGGGATAAGGAACACTATGGGAGGGAGAAGGGGGATAAGGACCACTATGAGAGGGAGGGGGTGGGATAAGGACCACTATGGGAGGGGAGGGGGAAGTAAGGACCACTAGGGGAGGGGAGGGTAAGGACCACTAGGGGAGGGGTGAGTCAGGACCACTGGGGGGGGGGGGTGAAGGAACACGGGGGTGGGGAGGTAAGGACCACTAAGGGAGGAGGAGGGGAAGTCAGGACATATGGGGGGGAGGGGGCGGCAAAAATGTTTTTGCCTACGGCGGCAAATATCCTTGCACCGGCCCTGCACACACTGCATTCACACACTGCATTCATACACACACACGCTGCATTCATGCACACACACGCTGCATTCATGCACACACACGCTGCATTCATGCACACACACGCTGCATTCATGCACACACACGCTGCACTCATACACACACGCTGCACTCATACACACACGCTGCACTCATACACACACGCTGCACTCATACACACACGCTGCACTCATACACACACACATACGCACACACTGCATTCATTATACACACACTGTAAATAAATATTCAATTAATATATTTTTTTTAGGATCTAATTTTATTTAGAAATTTACCAGTAGCTGCTGCATTTCCCACCCTAGTCTTATACTCGAGTCAATAAGTTTTCCCAGTTTTTTGGGATAAAATTAGGGGCCTCGGCTTATATTCGGGTCGGCTTATACTCGAGTATATACGGTATATAAAGTAGACATCACAGGCTATTGTCCTAAGGTTGTTTTGACACTTTCTAAGTAGCCATTTCACCGCCAATCTCTGCTAAATATTGGAGTAAAATTTAGTTTTTTGGAGTTTTTGGCACACAAACTTATAACAAAGAACTTCTCATGTGTATTTTGTAAAGTTGGTGTGTGCTATTCCTGTACAAAGTTTTATTTTGTGTTCAGCTACTTCTGCTGAGTACAACGATACCCTCATTGTATGTCTTTGGCACTATTTCGTGAAGCTACAGTGCCATATAGGAGACCTGTCCGTTTCAACATTTACAGTAGAATTTTGAGGGGCGGATTTAATGGGCCTATGCTTCAATTTGGGGTATTATAGTAGTTTGACTGTTCAAAAAAAAAAACACAAAGGCCTACCATTTATAAAAGTAGACACTCCAGGGTATCTCATATGGTGCATATTGTGCCTTAACATGCCCCCATGGGCATTGTTTACATACGGATTAAATTTTTGCTGGGCATTTTGTACATTTCATATGTGCCACTAAACCCCCCAAATTATGCTCAGCTAAGTCTTCTGAGTAAAACAATATGCCCAGTGTATGACCTAGACACTATTTTGTGAAGTTACACTGCTGTAAACGAGACGTAACAAGTTAAGGTTTTTATGTGTGAATTTTCATGGAGGGTTTTGATGCGTCCGTGTCCCACTTTGGAGCACTTGAGCAGGCTACATATTACAACTACACCATAAAGGCATACCATTTCTTAAAGAACACATCCCAGGGTATTTCAAAAGGCATATTTTGAACCTTAGCGTGTGATAATCTTTCCGCTAGCTTGTACCAAGTGTAGTGGTAATAAGCATTTTTTCTGCCTTTTTGACACACAAAGTGAGTTTGCGCAGTATATTTTGCAAACCTTATGTGTACTACGACTGTATACTACTTCATATGTTGCTCAGCTATGTCGGCTGAGTACAGTAATACCCCCGTATGTACCTTTGCCAGGTATATGTGGACATTGAAGGGGCACATTTGAGACACAGCCATTCCAGTTTTTTCCAAACTTTGAATTTTTACGCTGTGTCCATGTCCCATTTTAGAGTATTTTACAAGGCTATATCGTCCAATTACACCATAAAGGCATACCATTTCTTAAAGAAGACATCGCAGGGTAATTCAAATATTTTGAACCTTAGCGTGGGATCATTTTTCTGCTTGCTTGTACCAAGTGTAGTGGTAATGAGCATTAAATGTATTTTTTTACTTTGTAAAACTTTTTTTACTTTGTAAAACCCGTTTTTTTTTGTTTTGTTTTTTTAAACTCTTTATTTTTGTTTGTGCATGAAATTACAGTTCAGCCCGCTGCGTCACAATAGCACAGCAAACCGTTCATTAACATAGGATGACATGGCATAAAAAAAAAAAAAAATACAGTGCACTTTTGAAATTGGTATCAAAGTTAAACAAGCTTAACATTGCAGATATATAAAGTAAACATGTTGTAATGTAACATTCCAGATGGTCGATTCTCGCTGTGTCAAAAGTGTGTTAGTGGGTGTGTTATCTTTATAAGACCTAGTAGGTTAAGTTAACGAGGATTATCTCCTCGGCATAGCTAAGTATGCTTATGTGTTGGTATGTATATTCTTGCCTCAACTCAGGTTAGTAACATGTGTGAACTGGCTCCTCGTTTAAGTGTTGAGAGTCCCTCAAAGATATTGAGCCTGCGTGGAGAGCACGGCACATATTCGGTGGCATAATCCCCCCTAATGACCCGCGGAGGTAACTGGTGTATGCACAGCTTCCTAGTCTTGTCAATCTTTCAGGTGGGTAATGCAGTTATGATTACTAGTCGACAGTAGCATTCGTCGTTCAGAGCCATAGGGAGTTTGGGAAATTAAAACTCGAAAAACAAAAGGGAGAACATGCAAGAGATATTGGGAGACCATAATGCGCAAAAGCTTTAAAGTGGTCTCATACCATATTGGAAGTCATAGCGACCTCCATGCCTTAGTATGAATTGCCTATCTACTAAGTTGTCCAAACTGCACCAGGTTTACCCATTTATAGTGAACACTGAACAGTGTAAATAGTGAAGTGGCTACCCATGTCCTGCCAGGTCTACTATGCGATGAGGTGCAACACTTTGCATGTGTTAGGAACCAGGTTCCATCAAAGGCATTTAACATAGCTGTCATAACAATTGTTTTGAGTAGTGAGGCATGCATCGCAATTGCCATCGTGCCCTGTGAGTTACTTCTTACTAAATAATCTTAAGCGCATGTTGCAGGAAACTTAACATTGTATAAAACATTCTGTCTAATGCTAGTCCAGCAACTATAGAACAAAATAATAAAAAAAAAAAAAAAAACCTTGGAAACTAATAGATGCCCAGTTGTTTCTCAGTACTGGGTTAGCCGGTTACAGGAGAGCAAGATTTACACATAAACTGCTGTCCATCAAGATGTTTTTTCAACCAGGGAACCATAAAATTAGTGAATTGCTCCCCATTCCATATCGAAAGTTAGGAAAATAAAACAGCTGACACTGTGAGAGGTGACTTGTGTAGGAAAAAGGAAAAGTATATATAAGATAAAATAAGAGTTACGAGCGCATAGTAACTTGGACGGTTCATGGCTGTTGGGAGAGTCTTGGTGTAGTCGCTGAGTGTAGTTCAGGGCAAGACCGGAGCGGGGGGAAGTGTGAGTGTTTTTGGGTCCACTCGGGTAGTGAGAGTCTCGCTTACCGCCCAATGCCTTGATCTATGGTGGGTGCAGAACTCGTATCTTATGGTGCATGTGGTCGGCTTCTGCGGTCTGTTTACGTGCCCGATTGGGTCTTTCGGGCGTGAGGTGTATGTTTTCTTTCTCTGTAGAGGAGATTTGAGTGGGCAGATGTAGTGCCCTTAGAAAGTCCGCCGGATCCTCATGTGCCGATAAAGTGAGCACCGATTCTCCTTGTTGCACTATGAGGGTGCCTGATGCGCCCCACCTGTAACGTATCCCCTTGTCGCGGAGTTCCCTTGTCACGGGCATGAACCTCCGCCTCTCCAGGAGCACCGTGAAGGGTAGGTCATCGTAGATCCGGACTGCCTTGTACCACAGTGGTAGGGTTGTTTCTGGAGCGAGCCAGGATCGCACTTTTCGTGGATATATCCCACGTTACTGCTATGACGTCACTTGAGGCGTCTGCCGGTGCCGTCAGGGCTTTTCTAATGCGGAATGCCGCCATTATGGGTGAGGCTCCTGCTGTGGGTCACACTCCCAGCACTTCCGCGACTAAGTTGGCAAAGCCTCTATGCCCACACTCTCCGGGACACCGCGGATCCTGACATTTTTTTTTCGATGCCTCGCTTCCAGCGAGGTGACCGCACGTGTGAGTCTGGTAAGTTGCTGAGAAATGGCCTCTATTTGGGCCTTCGCTCCTGTCAGCTCCTGATCTCTCTTATCCTCCCTTGTTTCCACCGCACTGATCCGCGCGGTTATGCCATCGACTTCAGACCGTACTCCTGCCAGGTCGGCCTTCCAGACCTCCCGCAGGTCGACTAGCAGTCTTTTAATGTCCCCTTTAGTGGATGGTGAGGTGTCCGAGCCTGAGTCTGCACTCGCGTACACCCGGTTTGGGGTCCCCAAGGGTCTATCGTCCTCCTCCTCCGGGGATTCATCAGAGTAGCTAGAGTCTCGGGCCCGCTCGGGCGCCATCTTTGGCTGCACCTGTTGCTGCGGCCTGTCGAAGGACGTGCGTATGTCGGGCTGTTTAGAGCCTCCCAAGTGAGTCAGCTTGCGGTTTTTCCGTCCCATCTCTGTCTGTGGGGGTTCCGCTGTGCACAGGTAGTCTTTTGGGGTCTTTTCTGACTGCTTTTCGTGGCTAATTAGTGGGTTTATTGATGGGGCCTGCAGGAGCTCCACATCAGCACGTCTGGTTGCTTGCTCAGCTAGCCACGCCCCCCGTAAAACCCGTTTTTAAACTTTTTTTTATTTATTAAATGTTTTACACTATCTTAACTTTTTTTACACTTTTAATTTTTTTTATAAACTTTTCTTTTACCGTTAACCCCTAACTAGCAGTAAGCAGCACTAACTGTAAATTCCCAATTTTCCCATAACTCCCACCCACCGCAGCTAGCAAAATATTTAATTATAAAATATTTAAATTAATTAATTAAATAAATTGAACCCCTAAGGGATAAAAAAAAAAAAAAAGTTAATCATCAGGGGTTAAAAAAATTAGATCACGGTATAATACTGTGATCTGTATTCTGATCACTGTAGGCAGTGATCAACTGGCAGGGAAGGGGTTAATTTTTATTTAGACTGGGTAAAGGGGGGTGGTATTTTTTTTTTACTTAAACGTTACTAAAATATTTGAAAACATTTTTTTTACCTTTTTAAAACTTATTTAAAAAAAAAATTAACGTTAACCCCTAGTTAGCCTAACACCAAATTCCCCAATTCCCCACTAACTTCCACCCATCCCAGCTAGCTAAATATATATTTTTTTAATATTTAAATTAACAGAACAGAGAAGTGACAGGGTCAGCGAAAACAAGAACTAGACAAGGATTGGTACACAGGAATCAGTAAGCCGACAAACAAGACAAAGCAGGGATAAAGAGAAAAACGGAGTCAAAAACAACGCCAAGGTCAAGGACGAAAAATCCACAACTGAATGATACAATCGCTAAAGGAAACTGAATCAGAAACCACAATAGGGCAGGGAGTTATGGGAGAGGTAAGTATAAATACCCTAGTATTCAATTTGATTGGCCCCTGTCATATCCACGCCCCCAAAACGTGAGTGTATGGGGAATGTGGAATGACAGGGGCCAATGGGAGACCGCTTCACATTTCGGCTCCCACTTTCCCTTTAAGAGCGCGCCCGAGACGTACGGCGCGCTCTTAGAGCTAGGCGGGACACATGACAGCTTCTCGCGGTCAGTGCCCGCCTTCATCAGAACTTCGAGCGAGGGACAGGACCACGAGGGACAGGACCACTCGTGCAGGACCACGCGCAGCAGGAACAGAGGACCTCGGCCCGGCCCCCGGGTAAGGTAAGTACCGCTACATTAAGTTCCTTTAACCTTTCCTTGTAAGTTTTATCCTGCAATCTATGAACCAGTTTAGTAGCCGTTCTCTCCAGAATATCTCTAAGCACATATTTTGAAGCCGCACTCTCCAGAATATCTCCAAGCACATACTTTGAAGCAGCACTCTCCAGAATATCTCTAAGCACATATTTTAAAGCCGCACTCTCCAGAATATCTCCAAGCACACACTTTGAAGCAGCACTTAGAAGTAGCAACCAAGCTATATTAGCCAAGTTAATGACCACAACCCTTATATAACACCTAAAAGCACCACCCACTAGAAATGTTTAAAACCTGGGTGGGCCTATGCTTATTTACAAACAATAGCTAATTAACCAACAGTCAATAGCAAACACCTAGCTAATCAAATGCCTTACTAATGACCAACAGGAAATCAAACCTTGTGCAATCAGTAACCTTTTCCTATAGATGCATCTTACCTGTAACAGTAAAAAGAAAACTCTTAGCAAAATATAGACAGTTTAGGAATCAGTAAAACTCTCCAGAATATCTCCAAGAACACACTTTGAAGTAGCAACCAAGCTGGGAATTCAATGGGAATTCCATGCTCTGTGTCCTTCACTGGGATTGTGCTTCAAATGACACACATGTCCAAGGCCTCTAATGGATTGTGAGAGTCAACAGACTTCCAGTGTTGTGCGCTGCTCCCAGAATTGTTGTGATGATGGAAGGAGGTGAGTACAGTCAATGACAAAGTTGACAAAGGCTGTGAAGCTTGACGTAAGCTCCACCCTTTGTCAACTTTTGTCTACCTGAAGATTATACATAAGTAAAAGTAGACCCTAATGTATAGATTAAAAAAAGCATGTCATTAAAAAATGAAAAAAAAAATGGGTCAGCTAAGGAACTTGTTGGAACTTGTCTTCATATTTCTTTTTTTTTTTAAATGACAGATTAAAGTGACAGATATGCTTTAAGTCAAAAGCAGCCTAGGTAAGTTTCCACTCTTCATCTCTCCCTGTGCCCCTACAAAGGAAAATAAAAATAAAGAAATGATCTTAGATATAAAGTATGTAAGTCTAAAAAACAATATTCCCACTTTTGTGCTGACTCTATATAGTCTAAAGTTTTCTATGAATAAAACTTATGTAAAATGTGATTCTCTATTATGTATGTTGCCACATGCTCCATATTTATCTGAGAATGTTTTGTTTGTTAAAACAAAGTAAATAAAACATAATTACTGCATAAAATAGAGAAAATCTTTCCCTTGTCAAATGTAGAAACTTGCCAGTTGACCGTAATTTAAGACAATGACACTTGCATCCATTCTAAATAATGTTTATAAACTGAGCTAAATCTAGCAGAAATAGATAGTTGCCATGTTTTTAAGTAACCTCTGATAATGGGTATTTGCAGACACGAGCCCTAATGAGGAAGCTATATCACACAGCTAAATATTTTAGAAACTCAAAGAGTAGTTTTATCATTTATGTCTAGCTAGCGTGCCCCTGATTATTGCAGGTTACCTAATTGAAAATGTATGGTCTACTACGTAAACCCATTCATATTGTTTTCTTCTTTTTCTTTTAATTACCGATGTGAAAGAAACAGATTCTACTTAGAAATTGCAGCATGTTTTTTTTATAGTAAGAAAGAACAAAATGTGTGCTCTAAATTGTCTGATAGTTCTTAAACTGTGTTATTTCCTAGAGATACCAGAGTTCTTAATAGTTCCAAATAATCTCTATAGAATGCCTTTTGCTTTTCGTATTTTATTCCTTTTTTTTTCAGTTCTTTTTTTTTTTTTTACTGTGCTTGGGGAACATTTTTACATTTAATACTACGCTATGTTTTATTATAGATTAAAAAGATTACATTCATATGCTGGTCATATTTCATCCCCTCCCACCCCCCCTCCACCACCACCATCCAGATTTTGTTATCATTTTGCTTTGAAGAAATGGAAAAACGACCAGTATACAACGCCATGGCTTCTGTGGCTTCTGATAACCATCTTTCAGTTGAAAGTCATTTCTGCTTGCCAATGTAAAGGTTTTAATTGGGGTCAATGTGCAATACAAACACGGTCTATGCCCCTTCAGAACTCTAAGATACAAAATAATTGATGGCCTGAAAAGCTATTAAACTGAAACTACAAATGCAGCCTTAAAATGTGTAAACACAGAATTGTATAATGCATTCAGATACATCAAACATGTCTTTTGCCAAGAAAGTCTTGAATCAACTTTGAAGTAGAATACAAATATTGGAACAGCTTGTACTGCCTTATCTCACCATAAGGGCAAATAAATAGATTTGTATTGAGAGGAGAAAAAAAAATAAGTTTTCAAAACTTGAGATATCCAGTTCAAATATCAGATACCTTGATGTCTAATCATAATACAGCTATGCATGAATTAATACACAATAGACATGGAGATTAATTTTGAGTCAAATTGCCATTTGGGCAAATCTCGGCCACTCAGCTAAAATTCTGGTTTATGAACCCCCATGTACCTCGGAAAAAATTATTTACTCAAGCCCGAAATGGCTTGTTTCAATTTATAATTCGAAGTACCATCCATGGCACCAGAAAAAAGGGGAAGTAATGAAAAAGAGGCTGCATTGTTTTTGTAGAAAAAAAAGGATGTTTTATGGTTAGGGGAGAGATAAAAGATGTTGATTTTATTTTCAGATCAAGTGATA
The DNA here is from genome assembly GCF_036172605.1 of Pelobates fuscus. Classification (NCBI taxonomy): domain Eukaryota; kingdom Metazoa; phylum Chordata; class Amphibia; order Anura; family Pelobatidae; genus Pelobates; species Pelobates fuscus. The sequence continues at coordinate 97,137,609 of NC_086327.1, forward strand.
GGTGACTAATGGAGGGGAAAAGGGATGAGCAGTAAAACAATGCATATGTATACTTCCATGCAGGACTCCTTTAGACACTTTGACTGCAGCTATTGAGGGATAAAGGTCAGCAGTGACACTGTGTTTTTTCCTTACTGTGCCTGTGTGTTTATAGTGTTCTGGGGACAACTTTGGTGTATCCTTGACAATTTAATGGTCTTGCTCACATTTTGATGCACCCACATGAATTTTCCCATGGCCCCTGGGTTCTTGCTCTAATGTGGACACAGCCATGTCAATTCATCACACCAATGTAGTTGCAGTGCTGATTTCAATGCAGCATCATTGTTACTTGATCACGTCATTCTGACTATAATCACACTTAAATTATGTGAGCCATGGCCATTTCGTCTTTTATATTTTCTTTGGTATTAGCATCTTGTTTGACATACTGCACATTCTGCAATGACGCAAAACTGACACAAGGCTCTGGACCTATATAAACTCATGGAATTTCTGATCTAGCGCCCTTTCACAAATTCCATTTCCCATAAGCACATTTGATACTGTTCCAGACTCATGTTATTGACCCATCTAAGAATTTTGACCTTGATTTGTTTCAGTCCTGCTTCCAGTGTTTGTAAACCTGAGTACATTATTGACCATGAGTATTCCTGTTTTGTCCTTGCGTACCAGACAGAGTTACATTACTAACCATGAGTTATTCCTATCTCCAGTACCAGACCGGCCCTGTTGTTGGCCTTGGTTTTACTAATTGTTTTTCTATTGTTATTTTTTAAGTACCCTCCTGGTCTGAATTGATATATGGGTCTAGGGCGGATATTTCTTCTTTCCATCCAGCGTTAAGCCCAGTCACTCTAAGGTGCAGTATATAATATGTAACATATCTTGCTTTGAATCCTCCCATAGCATGACAATGAGGCATTGATTCTACTGTGAGACTGGGTTTAGCTTATTGCTGTACCTAGCCGGCAGTTGCCAGTGGCACCTGAAAAAACTGTGATTGGGAGATAGGTGATTGCCATTGTGTCATTGATCCTAGTATGAGACAATGTTTAAAGGGACACTATAGTCACCAGAACAACTACAGCTTGTTGTATTTGTTCTGGTGAGTAGAATCATTCCCTTCAGGCTTTTTGCAGTAAACATTGGATTTTTCTTTAGAGAAAATGCAGTGTTTACATTACAGCCAGGTGATAACTCTACTGGCCACTCCTCAGATAGCTACTAGAGGTGATTCCTGGGGCAATGCTGCACAGTGTATAGTACTGCCGTTCAGTGTATCCTCCCTCTGCATGCAAACGCTGACCTTTCCTCATAGTTGCAAATTTACCGTTTTAAAAAGTGGGTTGTTTTTTTAACTGTCTGTAGAAATAAAAAATTTTTTGAAAGAGTGTTTTGTTCAGCAAAGAGCAAAATAACTGGCAATCAAATGGTGGTTATGGTTAGTGCAGTGTCCTACTACTAGCCACTGACACTTATAAATCAACACAAAAGGTGTGCAAAAAATGACTGAATGGCTTATTACTGAATAAGTTAGGTATTTTGTGTAGCTGCTAAACACACTCTGTGGGCACTCCGAAAAACCCACTACACTATATATAAACACCAAAAAGAGAAACAACTAAGAGCCTGGTTAGTGTTACCACCTTCCCAACACTTAGTGTGAGTGTAGCGCTATGATTGTAATTACAGAAACAAATAGTGTAAAAACATATACACTTACCCCTCAAATCATATGCGGGTTATAACTAAACAAAATAAAATAGTATTAAAATTACATAAATATAAAATATACTGGTCCTCTCCTTCTCCTTTCTTTTACCAACACGCGTTTCGCCTCCAATATAGGCTTTTTGAATTGGCATATTCCTTCCTGCTCGATGTCTGGTTTTTACTCTTTCAGAAATCCCGCCTTTCATGCTGTTTTACCAATCCTGTAGTGGAAACCCAGGTGATCTCCTGTGCGTATGTGATTTCGCTATTGCGTCATTTCCGATTGACGTCTGAAACTACTACTCCTGAAATGCACTTCTCTTCCGGTTGTTCTGTCCTCAATGGTAATGTGAACTACTGTACCCACAGTCCATTCGGGTAGTAATTGAATTCATTTGTACTCAGAATCAAAAAGTTCCTTTGTATTTATCAGTCCTCTCAAAACATATTCATAAACAGAAAAGAAGAATATATATAATGGTTAAACCTTCTTGGAACAGGACCAATAAAGAAGAAATAATAATAAGCTCACTAATAATGTAAAAAATAAAAAAATAAAAATAAATTATAAAAATAATGAATATAAAATAAATTAATGAATATATAAAAAATTTTATACATACAAACTATGGGATAGAGCATGATTTTTATAAAAAATGACACAGCTCAAAATCTGCATTCAGACCAAAAGGGGTGAGGGTGTTGAGATTGAAAATCCATTTCATCTTCTATTTTACCTAGTTTTCTAACTTCATCTTCCCCTCTCCAATTTACCTCCACTTTTTGTATGGCAAAAAATTGTATCCTTTTCTAATGTTTCTCACATTAATCCTTATGTGGAGTGGGCGCTTCGTTCTTCCCACATTGTATGGCTGGTATGGACATTTTAAAATATAAATCACTTTCTTTGTGAAGCACATAATCATACTTTTTATGTTATATTCGTTTTCCTTATGAGGATCTAAAAAGGTTATGACATGTCTTTTGTTGCTCTTTGTACTCCTGCATGCCAAGCATTGTCCACATCCCAATTTTTTTTTTTTTTTTAAAGGAGTAGTTTTTTTTTCTCCCTAATATGGTTATGAGTCAACATTTCTTTTAGATTGGGTGCCCCTCTATATACAATTTTTTGGTTTATCCGATAACATAATATAGCATTGGGTAATTTCTTAAAATTGGCCAGTTTTTATTGATTATTTTCCTTATTTTCCTACTCTCCTGATTAAAATTACAAATAAAAGGTATCCCTCTGGTATCATTTTCTTTTTTTAGGTTTGTATTCCAAAAGGGACATTCTGTCCATATCTTCTACTTCCTTTAAAGTGCTTAATAGTGTGGATTCCTCATAACCCTTTTCTATAAATTGGTCTTTAATCCTATTAGCCTGTGTCTGAAAAATATCTTTATCCCTACAATTCCTATGGTTCCTAAGGAACTGTGCCCTTGGTATATTTCTCAGCCAGGGGGGGAAATGACAACTATTTAAATATATGTAGTTATTAACGTCTACTGATTTAAAATACGTTTTAGTTTTTATAGTGTTTTCTTCTACATAAATATTTAGGTCCAGGAAATTCACACTCTCTTTGCTATGATCCGTGGTAAGTATTATTCCCCATTGATTATCTTTTTAAAAAAATAAAAAATCATTAAGTTTTTCTACGGTCCCTCTCCAAATGAAAAAGATATCATCTATGTACCACTTATAGGTGACAAGGTTCGCGCTCCAGTTTTCATTCTCTAGAATGAAACTTCGTTCCCAGAAGGCAAAAAAAAGATTTGCATCGTTGGGCGCGAACCTTGTCCACATAACGTTACCACATGTTTGAAGGTAAAACTCTTTTGGAACCAAAAATAATTATTTAAAAGGATGAGTTATATCCCTTGTAAGATGAAATCTATTTGTTTATCAGGATGGGTTTGGACTTGTCTTAAAAATAAATTCACCGCCTCTCTACCCTTCTGATGAGAAATAATAGTATACAAGGAACTAACATCTGCAGTGACCAAAATAAAATGAGGTTCCCATTTAATGCCTTTTAGGATTTGAATGATGTTTAGAGTGTCCTTTAGATAACTGGGTGTGTTTTGTTCTGATGGTTGTAAGCATCTGTCCAGGTATTCCTACAGTCTACTTGAAATGGAATCTATTCCTGAGACTATCGGTCTACCTGGAGGGCTTGTTTGATCCTTTTGAATTTTGGGGAGATGATAAAACACCGTATTTTTGTTTTTTTAATACTCAAATATCTAAATTCATTTTCATTTAATATCTCATTTCTTTACCTTTTTAGAATAGTAATTCAAACTTTTTCGTTATATTCAACGTCGGGTCTCTAGGTAATCTTTGATAGGTTTTGGAGTCTCTGACTAATCTCAATCCTTACTCTATATACTTATCAGTGGTCCTTATAACAATACCACCTCCCTTATCTGCAGGTTTAATTACTTTGCTTTGATCCTTTTGTAATTGCTTAAAAGTTAACCATCCTAATTTATTTAAATTAATTTGTTTTGATTTTATTCACTTCTTGCAGTACTGATTTTTCAAAGGAAATCATTTCATTAGAGATAAAAATTATTTGTGAAGAAGGTCGATTTTTTTTTTCTCTTAAGCTCGTATGGACATAATTTGATTGAGATACTTGATTTAAATGTCTATCTGATTTTTAGGCATAACTGCCGTTTGGAATTTATTTAAGTCTATAAAGACTTCAAATTTGTCTAATGATTTAGTAGGGACGAATTTCAATCCCTTATTCTAGACTTTTTGTTTTAAATTGGTTAGAGGAGATCCCGTTAGATTACAAATAATTGGTTTTTTCAACACTTGTTTTTTTAGACTTTTTTACACTCTTGCCTCCTCTCTTTCCTCTACTCCTATATCCCTCCCAACTTACACCGTAACTGGATTTTTTGTTTATTGAAAGAAAATATTTTTTTTTGGTGCGGGAGGGGTGCTGTCTAGTGAAAAGGAGTTCCCATGTGGCCTAACTACTGGCTCAGTGGACCGCACACAAAATTTGAGTGGTAGACAGACCGCATCATTCATCCTAGTATGAGACTGGTGGTTATGGTTAGTGCATTGTACCACTTTTTAGCCACTTAACGACAACTTGGAATCGACAATTTACAGTTAAGTGGGGTTCTTTTAGTCTAATGTGTGTAAAGTGTGCACCGTGAGCAATGTGAGCACTCTGTAGTGTATCTTAAAGTCAAATACAATAATGTTACAATATCAAATTCACCAAGCACAACCTATTTTACTATCCCAATTATTGTAATTACAAAAACAAACCCACCATCGTCAATGTCACGTAGTAATTCCAAGACAAAACTAAGGGAGCAATAATTCCATATCCTCTGACAGGTTAAAAACCTCTTCCTCTGCAATGATTGGGTCTGACTCAAGACAAAGGAGGCAGTTGTATTTTTCTCATCCTTTTCATGCTGCGACAACTTTTGCTGTCACTTCCATTGGAATTGCAGCTCTTTCTACCACAGCTAGTTCAAGTGATATACCTTCTTGGAGCCCTCAAGTAGCAGCTAAGGGAGAGTGTAGCAAAATCTACTTTGTGGGGATTATCTGAGCCTCCCTTTAGTGAAGACTTACAGCAGAGTACCAAAGTAGTGCCACAAATGTCTGTTGTTGGTGGTGGTGGCAGTGATCAATCATAAATCAGGTAATGATAATTCAGTTTCCCACACTACTGTAGACATAGCACTTTAAATCTGGCCCAGGAGCTTGTCAATTATGAGTATGGTGAGACAAAGGAATTAGAAGAGAGGAGCGTGGAGACGACAGTCAGTGTTTTCTCTAGGAGCTAGTGTGCACTCTCCTCCATGTACACCATCTCCAAGTCCACTTGTATCGGTTATAGAATTGTCTCATCCAACAGAGACAATGCAACATCAGCTGCACCTGAAGCAAAGTTTGAACCAACTTTGAACCAGAACCAAAAAGTCTGAACTGTAAAGTGCACATTTTGTGGCAAGAAAGTGACTAGAGGGCAAGTGAAGGGTCATCTAATTTGTGCAGGTATGAAGCAATATCTGCAAAGACACCACAAGTCGGTATTACTAAGAGAGCACTGGTAGTGTGTTTATTCTACACAGTTGAAACAACCTGCCACTAGCACTACCTCCTTCACTATTACTATCACCACCCTTAGGCAGAGCAGGGAGGATGGTGCAGTAGTCAAATGAGCAAGTTCAACAGGAACAGTTGGAATCCATATCATCCGATAAACTAAAAAAGAACAAATTGAAAAAAGTTTCCTCCTATATTGATGCTCCTGCCAGTGCCACATACACCCACTTTAAACCAGATTCACTGGTTTAGAATCGTTTTACTGATTTCTGATTTATTTTTTATTTTATTTCTATTAGAATACTGATTATTTAATTTGCAGTCTGCTTCTATGCCACTACTGGTGCTTTGGAAATTGCAAGCTTCTTCGCTCAGTACTACAGGCTGTGCACAAGTGAACCCTGTCAAACTCAGTGTGGTAGGTCTTTTCTTAACTCTTTGTAGACAAACCATATTATAAAATGTGATGGTGCTGGAGCTGGTTTTAATCTTTTCAAATTTCTTTCATTGTAGTGGTTTTGCCCAACCTGGCTGAGTCTTGAGGTGTGACTAGTTACGTCCACAGATGCAAATGGTAAAAGTTTGTAAGACCCTATTTTTTTTCACACTGTGATTTATTTTCTATATTTTTCAGACAGATTCGTTTATTTTTTCAGTGTATCACTGCTTATGCTTTGAAATTTCCCACAGTTATATACACTTTGTATGGCTGTGGTTTGCTGCACAAGTGAGTGTGGCACTAGTACTTTTGCAGGTAGGGTACAGGATCTTTGTAGATGAAAAATGTGTCTGCAAAACCTTTTTTTTCCCCTCAACTATGTGTTCTAGAAATGTCAAGGCACTGTTAACTGCAGTGTACTGTGTAACATTCTGTACTGTGTAACAATCCGCAGTGTACTGTGTAACATAAATCTACCAAGCAGCAACCCATTTGTCAACATAAACATGAAGACAGGGCCAGTGCAAGCATTTTTGCCGCCTAGGCAAAAACAAATTTGCCGCCCCATTTGCTCCACCCAATCATGCAGACTAACACACACGCTGATTCAAGTAGACACACACTGACCCATGCAAACTGACACACACACACTAACCCATGTAGACTGATGCACACTGACCCATATGCACACACTGATGCATGCAGACACAAACATACAGACACACTGACCAATGCAGGCACACACACTGACCCATGCAGACACACAGTGACCCATACAGACACACAATAACCCATACAACATACAATATGACCCATACAGACACACACTGACCCATACAGCCACAATGACCCATACAGACATACACTGACCCATACAACCACAATGACCCATACAGATACACACAATGACCCATACAGGCAGACATTACACGCATGACATACACACACTGACCCATAGAAACACTGATGCATACAGACACACACAATGACCCATACAGACACACACAATGACCCATACAGACAGTCATTACACATATGACACGCACACACACTGGCCCATATAGACACACACTGACCCATACTGACACACTGACTCAAACATTGTAGAAAAAAGGAGGGTTGCACTCAGTCACAAGTTTTTAACACAGGGTGCTACTGGGCATGGGTCAGAAAACCCCAAGGAATCCGTATAAGTGAAAAAAAACCTCAGGCACTCACTTCCAGGCAGATTTATTGCAATGTTTCGACCTGTAACAAGGTCTTTATCATTTTATCATTTTTTTCACTTACACTGACTCAGATAGACACACACTGACCCATACAGACACACACAATGACCCATACAGACAGACATGACACACATGACATACACACACACACACTGGCCCATACAGACACACACGGAACCATGCAGACACACTGACTCGTACAAACAAACTGACTCATACAGACACACACTGACCCATACAGACACACACACTGACCCATACAGACCCACAATGACCCATACAGACAGACATTACACAAATGACAGACACACACACTGGCCCATAGAGATACACACTGAACCATACAGATACACTGACTCATACAGACACACACACTGACTGATACAGATCACACTGACCCATACAGACACACACTGACCCATACAGACAGTCATTACACACATGACATACAAACACCCTGACCCATACAGACACACACTGACTCATACAGACAGACTGACCCATACAGACACACTGACCCATACAGACACACACAATGACCCATACAGACATTACACACATGACATACACTCACTGGTCCATACAGACTGATATAGACAAACATACTGACTGAAGCATACTAACACACATTCTCTGACACACCTTACCTTCATTGCTGTTAGTTGCCTGCGCCTGGCTGCCCATCACATCCTTTCTCAGCACATTTCCTGTTATGCTCTCGCCCACTTCTCCCCATGTACAGGGTAATTGGCAGGAGCAAGGAATTGAAGCGCCCTTGCGCTGCGGCCAACACCACCCCAATGGATGTCTGAGAGGGGGTCCTGGCTGAGCAGGCTGATGTGTATGCCGCCGTACCTGTATTCTACCAGGCGCTAGTGAGCAACAATGTAAGTGCTTCCGAGCGCCCGGCAACATGGTGGCATGTTCAAAATAATCTAACTTGATGGAGGGGCGGCTGCTGCACAAACTAACATAAAGCCAGGGCCGGTGCCCTCCCTTAAGCAGCGCCCTAGGCGGCCGCCTAATTTGCCTACAGGGAGCGCTAGCCCTGCATGAGGAAAAAAAAGACAAGACAAAGACAGGACAAAGGAGAGCAACAGAACTACTACCACCCTTTGGCATAGTAGAGAGGATGGTGAGAATACTGCCAGTCATTAACAAAGACAGGTTGGACAAGGACAACTGGACCAATCCTCATCTCAAGAAATTGCACAAGACTTCTCTTAACCCCTTAAGGACTGGACTTTTTTTGCGTTTTTGTACATTTGCGACCAGGCATCTTTTTGACACTTTTGTGGTGTTTGTGTTTAGCTGTAATTTTCCGCTCTCTCATTTACTGTTCCCATACAAATTATATATTGTTTTTTTCAGGACAAAAGGGGCTTTCTTTACATACCATTATTTATATAATCTCATCTAATTTAATTTAAAAAAAATGAAAAAATATGATGAAAAATTGAAAAAAATACACGTTTTTTGAATTTTATGTGAAAAATCTTTTACTCATCTACAAAAGCGAATGAAAAAAACTGCTAAATAGATTCAAAATGTTGTCCTGAGTTCAAAAATACCCAGTGTTTACATGCTTTTTGCTTTTTTTTTGCATGTTATAGGGCTATAAGTACAAGTAGGATATTGCGGTTTCAAAACATACATTTTTAAAATGTATCAATAGTGGCATTGTAACACTGTTATCTGTCATAAATTGCTAAATAACACCCCACATGTACATATTTTTTTAAAAGTAGACAACCCAGGGTATTCAATATGGGGTATGTCCAGACTTTTTTAGTAGCCACTTAGTCGCAAACACTGGCCAAAGTTAGCGTTCATATTTGTTTGTGTGTGAAAAAAGTAAAAAACTAAATTGAACGCTAATTTTGGCCAGTGTTTGTGACTAAGTGGTTACTAAAAACGACTGGACTTACCCCATTTGCAATACCTTGGGTTGTCTTCTTTTGCAAATGGTATGCCATCATGGGGGTAATTCTCATTCCTGGGCTACCATATGCTCTCAAAGGCAACGTAACCAACCTGGCCATTTTCAATGTAAAAATATTTGACCTATATATTTGACCCTGTAACTTTCAAAAACGCTATAAAACCTGTACATGGGGGTACTGTTATACTCGGGAGACTTTGCTGAACACAAATATTAGTGTTTCAAAACTGGAAAATGTATCACAACAATTATATCATCAGTAAAAGTGCTGTTTGTGTGTGAAAAATGCAAAAAAAGTCACTTTCACTGACAATATCATCGCTGTGATAGGTTTTACTGTTTTGAATCACTAATATTTGTGTTCAGCGAAGTCTCCCGAGTAAAACAGTACCCCCCATGTACATGTTTTAGGGTGTCGTAGAACGTTACAGGGTAAAATACAGTGATAGCAAATTAAATTCTCTGGTCTTTCGGCCTGGGTTGGCAGGCAGGTCCCTTAAATTGCAATCAATAAAATAACTTAATTATGTAAAAATATTCCATAAATAAGCACGTAGAATTTAAATATGTATGCATATTTATATATTTGAAGTCTACGTGTATATTTATATAATTATTTATGTAATTTTGTATATCGACATATGAATAGTTCGCATTCTTTTTATTTATTTAAATATACATAGATATATATACAATTTCATTCTAAGTGTATTTTGATATAAATATATATATATATTAATATCAAAATACAGTTAGAATAAAATTTCGTATAGATATATAATTTTTTTTCAATTTTTTATTATTATTTTTAATTTTTTTAATTTAATTTAAATTATTTATTATTCGTATTTTATAATAATATATATATACAATATATATAGTTATTATATATATTATATATATACGTGTGCAAATTAATTATAAGTGTATTTTTATATTAATATATGTACATATTAATATAAAAATACACTTAGCATGACATTATATATATGATATATAGACATATATTATAAAGGTATAATATATGTCTATATATCATATATATACACATATATAATAATATTTTTTTTTTTTTATTAACTATAACTTTAAATTTTTTTATGATTTTACAGTTGCAGGGAGACTGCCTGTCAGCACAGACAGTCCCCCTGCAGGCAGAGTCTAGGACACCTATTGTGACCATGTGGTCGCCCTGTTGGGCGATCACATGGCCCCAGGGGTCCTAAACCGCCATGGGGAGACTGTCTGGGCTGCAGGCAGTCTCCCCACACCGGGAGCACCGCCGATCGCCGCCGGGGGAACGACGGCGATCGGGTAAGTACATTTTAAATTTAGGACGGTTCAGGACCGTCGTCGGTCGGCAACGCAAAAATGCCGATGACGGTCCTGAACCGTCCTGCGTCCTCAAGGGGTTAAATGTACATAAGCAGCAGGCTAATAAAATCTCCCACCTGGGTGCCCAGATTTATGGAGTGCTCCTACTGCCCAGCATGCCTTTCTTTCCATGATGGCACACTGGTGGCAGCACCATAACTATTGCAACCAACTGTATTGGTTATGTTTATTGGGGTGTTCTTTTAGCCTGTAAAAGATGAAAACAGAAGGAAACAAAGTGAATTGTTGCAAATTTAATTTTATAGAGATTTATTTGTCTGTGCATCTATATAATTATTCATTGTCAACTTCCTTGACCTAATTGCTAACTATGACTTTGCACCGGTTGTGACAATACAAGTTGTTCTAATCATGTAAAGTTGCTTGCTATATTTTACTAATTATGCAGGGACAATTAAAGTGCTTTAGCTAAAATAAAATGTTTTTACTGTCTGTTTAATTTTTATGTAAGTGTTTCAGAAATTGTTGGCACTTTATGGCATGCAATGCTGTATTATTCCCACAAGCAGATTAAAAAGGAAAGCCTACATTATTCTCATTGGCACTTGAAAGGTTGTATATATTCTTCATTAAATAATACACGCATTGTTCCAGAAGTCTCAGTTGGCTTAAACAGCAGTTATTGCAAAAAATCATGAGTGAAAAGAATGTATTTACTGATTTGCAAAACATGTGGATTCACAAAAAAACAAAAAAATAGCACTTATAATAGCACTTATAATAAAAAAAATGACAAACTATAAGTAGGAACCATTTGTATTTTATTGTTCTTGTGTCATGTTTAGCACTGTAAAATCATCTCAGTGAGCCTTTTATATAACATATGCTACCAATTCTAGCTTACTTGTCTCCAAATGGATGTCATTCTGTTGTAGTTTCACATGACCTAATGAAAGGACCAGTTTTATTGCCTATGCCAAATATATCAATTTATATATGTATTACTTACTTTTGAGCTGTGAAATATTTTAAAATGCTTACGTTGGGGGCTTCTCTCTTGCATGCAAAGCACATACTAAACCGCACCCTGAGTTTGTGCTGATCAGGTTTGCTTATCTACTCCTTACATACGGATTAATGCAAAGTGTTAGAACTGCTTGGTTAACAAAATACACAGTTTAACCAACTGTGATTGGTTCAACAATGGGTACCACTCTAGACCAGGGTTTCCCAATAAATTTTTCCCGTGAAACCCTATGACATGGTATAGCAACACTGTGGAATCCCCCACCCCACCCTCACCAAAACAAATTGTGCCGTAGAGTAGCACAGCACAGCACAGTACAAACCTTTCAATGAGCAGAGTGTTTTGCTGACAAATTCTTCTTATGTCAGGTTGAATTGTTGACAATTGTATTCTCACGTCTGCAGTTGCATCAAGTCAATTTCGATACTTTGTTTTTGTTGCAGTTTGTTGAGTAAAGCAAGAATCCAGTTTCACATAAATACGTGCTGACGAATGGCAACAGAACTTTGATTACCAGCTTGGACAGTTCTGGGTATTCTTCACGTAAATCACCACAAAAAGCAATAAGAAAAACGTCTTGAAATTTTTGGGTTAGTTGACTGTCAGAAGTTATATCGATCAGATTTTCTAAATCTACATCAGAAAAATTGTCTGGCTTGTCTTTTATGAATGGATTTCAAACCCAGTCATTATTTATTTTCATTCAAGAATGGAAAATACTGATTAATAGATGGGATTACATTGCGAAGATGATCTACAATTTCATTGCGAATTACGTCTTCAAGTTCAATTTCGGATTCTTCAAGAAAATCCTTAAGTGTTGGCAAAGAGTTCAAATTATTTTGCTCAACAGATGCGGTCCAAAACTGCAGCTTATTAGACAGTGAAAATATTTTATCTCTTGCATTAAAAATAATTGTGTGATAAACATACGTCATTGAATTTTGTGAATATGTCTGCAAGATATGCTACTTTGGATAACCACAGAGTGTTTGTTAATCGATCAGATAATCCAAATTCATGATCCTGGAAATATGCAAATAAATCTTGACGCAATTCAAACATTCTAACAAGGACTTTACCTTGTGATAGCCAACGGACTTCTGAATGCAAAAGCAGAGCAGAGTGGTGACTATGAGTTTTTTAAGTTTCACACAGAAGCAAGTCTTCTTCAATCTTTTTGTCAAAATTTTAATTTTATCTGACAAAAACCAACAAATTGAAAGTCCTGCAACAACTCGTCTAATTGCACTAAGTACCCATCACATTGATGCAGTCGAGAAATTAGTTCAGTATGGATGTCATCAGCAAGATCATGAATACGGCGCAAAACTGTGTTGTTGGAAAGTGGCATAGCTTACATTTTTTTACTCAACTTCTCACTTAAAATACATGATACTATTTCTATTTATTTTGCACATGGTTTTATTAGTGATTCCCCAGTTGTGTGTGCTTCACTGGCAAGTGCTATGCGGTAACTGACACTGTAAGAAGCCTCTGTGGCTTTTTCATTATATTTTTTTAAATTTTTAGCTCATAAGCTGATACTCCTTTAGCTTCCGCTTAAAAAAGTCAATGTCTTTATCTTTGTACTCTGCGTGGCTTTGCTCAAAATCACAACATAATTTAGCAGGTGCTAATGAACTGTTTGGCAATATTTTATTGCAAAGCATGCATTCTGCTTCAGGACAATCTTCATTTCTGGCACTTGTGAATCCAAATGACAAGTAGCTAACATCATATCGCCTTTTCTTTGAGAAGATGATTGGCTAGCATTGTGTGTTTTTCTTTCTTTTCTTTTTTTTGACTTGTCACTTTTCTCGGCTATTTGAGGAACAGTAGTTTCAACTATTGCGGGCATGTTTTCTGGCTTTTTAGTTGTATCTTTTTTTCTCAGTTTCTATTAGTGCCATACAGTTAGAAGTAGTAATATTTTTTTCTCTGAATAGTTTCCTGCTGTAAAAAATAAAAATAAAAAAAAAAACACTTTGAAAAATACAGATCTTGCCTATGACTACATAGGATGCAGATTTTTATAAAGCTCTTAGAAAGAACTTAACTTAAGCAGAATTTTTGAGTAAGACTTGGAGCAAAATAATTTGAACACTTTGAAACAGATCTCAGTAGCTCACTGCAAAGGGTGCTGTGTTTTATAAAGCTGAGTAAATACCTCAGTCTTGGAGTAAAACGAACACTTAATACAGATTTTACTACCTGACTGTACTGTTTTGCTAACAGCTCAGATTTTTGTAGCAAAAGCGATGTCTTTTTGTGTGTATAGAACTGATTAATAAAGATAAATTGTGTGTGTGTAAATTGAGTGTATTTTTTCGAAATGGTAATTTCCTCCATCTGTCTTATCCCGTCCACTCTTTGAATCCATTCTCTAATGCATGGAGGGTGTACCTGTTTCCACTTTATTTGCATTAATTAGTTGGCTGCAATAAGGAGGTGGGACAGTAAAGATAGTTCCCTGTTCTTAAAGGGAAACTCCAGTGCCAGAAAAACGATCCGTTTTTCTGGCACTGGAGGGTCCCTCTCCCTCCCACCCACCAATCCCCGGTTACTGAAGGGGTGAAAACCCCTTCAGTGACTTACCTGGGACAGCGGCGATGTCCCTCGCCGCTGTCTCCGCCTCCGCGACGCTCCTCCTAGTGATTACGTCGGCCGGTGGGCGAGACTAATCTCGCTCACCGGCCGAGGAGACCTAATGCGCATGCGCGGAAATTCCGCGCATGCGCATTACGTCTCCCCATAGGAAAGCATTGAAAAATCATTTCAATGCTTTCCTATGGGGTTTTGAGCGACGCTGGAGGTCCTCACACAGCGTGAGGACGTCCAGCGACGCTCTAGCACAGGAAACCTGTGCTAGAAACAAGGAAGTGACCTCTAGTGGCTGTCTAATAGACAGCCACTAGAGGTGGAGTTAACCCTGCAATGTAAATATTGCAGTTTATGAAAAACTGCAATAATTACACTTGCAGGGTTAAGGGTAGTGGGAGTTGGCACCCAGACCACTCCAATGAGCAGAAGTGGTCTGGGTGCCTGGAGTGTCCCTTTAACCCCTTAAGGACCAAACCGTGAACCGTGGCAGGTCTTTTCTTAATTTTTTGTAGACAAACCATGCTATGAAATGTGATGGTGTTGGAACAGATTTTAATCTTTTCAAATGCCATTCATTGTAGTGTTTTTTCCCAACCTGGCTGAGTCTTGAGGTGCTAGTTAGTTTGTAGTTTTGCTTCTATGTTTTTTTTCCGACAGTTTATTTGATTTGCAGTATACAATTGCTTTTGCTTTGAAAATTGAAGCTTCTTCCCTCAGTAATTTACACATTGTGTGGCTACAGTTTGGTGCACAAGTGAGTGTGCCAACAGTAGTGTTGCAGGCAAGGTACAGCATAATTGAACATGAGAAATCAGTTTACATAGCCTTTTTTGCCTTAACTGTGTACTCTTTAAGTGTCAAAGCACTGTTCACTGCAGTGTAGTGTGTAACATTATAGTAGTAGTGAATCCACTAAGCAGCAACCCATTTTTCAACACAAACATGGGGAACAATGTGGTGACATTCTGTCATCAAACTAATATGGTGACCAGGGGTCATGTGACCAAGCTCAGGTATGCCTTTATTACCGGGGGGTAAGCTTTACCCTTTGATATGGTAATTAGGTAATCCCATACCTTTACAAGTCAGGAAAGAGATAACCACTTCCCCCTATCTCCATTCCTCCCTGTTCCTTCTTGTCTGTGCTACTGCGCAGACATGTGAGCAGACATGGGCTAATTGTTATCGTAGTAAACTGTGAGTGGGATCTGATGACTTTATAAGGTTTAGTTGTTATTGTCATTTAGTTAGATTGTGGTTGTTGTTTTAGTTAGTTGGATTGTGTGTCATTATTTGTATGTTGTTGTTTTGTCTCTGAATAAATATTTATTAAAGTAGAAGGACCAGAGTGTATATGTGTATGCGTACATAATTTATATAGTTTGGTAAAACACCACAAACAAGAGCTGGCATTTTAAAAAAGGGGAACAACAGCAGCAACAGTACCTTCTTCAATACTACCACCCTTTGGCATAGTAGAGATGATGAGTAGAGATGTCCCGAACAGTTCGCCAGGAACTGTTCGCTGGCGAACATAGCTTGTTCGTGGTCGCCACGGCGGGTGAACATATGCGATGTTCGGTCTGCCCCCTATTCGTCATGGAGGTGGGAGGGTCTGGGAGGGAGGGTCTGCTGCTGATTGGCTGGAATGTGTCTGCTGACTGTGAGGTACAGGGTCAAAGTTTACTCAATTATGACGAATAGGGGGTGGACCGAACATCGCATATGTTCGCCCGCCGCGGCGACCGCGAACAAGCTATGTTCGCCGGCGAATAGTTCCCGGCGAACTGTTCGGGTCATCTCTAATTATGAGATTACTGCCAGTCATCGAAAGAGACAGGTTGGACAAGGACAATTGGACTCATCGTCATCCCAGTAAGTTTCACAAGCCCACTGTTGTTGGATTTTATTAAAGGGCCATGTCAAAACAGCAGGCTCACAAAATCACCCACCTGAGTACCTAGATTTATGGAGTGCTCCTACTGTCAAGCATGCCACTAGTGGCAGTCCATGGTACCTTGGTATGGTGCTAGTATTGGAGGAAGTCCAAACTTATTGCTTGCAGCTGAGAGGAGGCAAGGGGTAGCATCTCATGGGTCCCAGGTGAGAAAAAAAGCTGTTCTAAAATGGGTTTACTACTTACATCTGAAAGGGAGTCAGTGCACTATAATTATTACAGTAATTGCTGGAATGGTTATGGTGCTTGGAGATTTTTTTTAACCTGTAAAAAATTAAAACAGAAGAAAACCCAATTGTTGCACATTTTATAGAACACTTGATATTTCTGTGCATCTATATAATTATTCATTGTCAGCTTCCTTGCCCTAATTACCAACTATGACTTTGTATCAGTTGTAATAAGACAAGTTGTTCTAATCAAGGAGCTGCTTGCTATATTTTACTAATTATTCGGAGACAATGATTGCTGCAAATATCTACTAAACATCCACTATCTTCTTGGTCCCTTTATGTTTAATTAAAGTGCATTAGCTAAAGTAAAATGTTTTTACTGTCTTTTTAATTTGAATGTTAGTGTTTCAGAAATTGTTGGCACTTTATGGCATTCAATGCTTCTTGCTGTATAATTCCCACAAAGCAGATTAAAAAGGAAAGCCTACATTATTCTCATTGGCAGTTGAAATGTTGTATATATTCTTCATTATATAATACACGCATTGTTCCAGAAGTCTCAGTTGATTTAAATAGCAGTTATTGCAAAAATCACGAGAGTGCAAATAATGGATTTCCTGATTTGCATAACATTTAGATTCACGAAAAAAATAAAAAAATAAATAAAAAAATGTAACTTGCTAAAAGTATGAAACATTTATATTACATTGTTCTTTTGCAGTGTTTAGCACAATAGTTCTCTTTTGACAGGTACACAAATTATACACGTGGAGTAAAACTGGGCAATAGTATTCTTCAACTGTAAAATTATCTCAATGACCCTTTTATACGAAAGGTAATTTCAATCTATAATAACTAGAATAATGTTTCAGCGACAGTTTTTTTTTTGTTTTGTTTTTTTAAAGGCTCTTTCCACTTTCAATATCATTTTCTGATTGCACACCAGCTAGCAGAGGTATTAGCAGTAGAACGAGGGAAGTGCTCATGCCATTGTACAGAACACTGATGCGACCTCACTTGGAGTATTGTACGCAGTACTGGAGACCATATCTCCAGAAGGATATTGATACTTTAGAGAGAGTTCAGAGAAGGGCTACTAAACTCGTTCATGGATTGCAGGATAAAGCTTACCAGGAAAGGTTAAAGGAACTTAACATGTATAGCTTGGAGGAAAGACGAGACAGGGGGATATGATAGAAACATTTAAATACATAAAGGGAATCAACACAGTAAAGGAGGAGACTATATTTAAAAGAAGAAAAACTGGGGCGGAGTCAAGCGGCCATGCTGAGCGGTCGCACATGAGAAGAGCTCCGGGCAAAAAGGCTCACAATCAACCTAAAGTGGGGGAAAACCCTAGCAAATAGTCAGTTAGGTGACCTGAAGAAGGGAGCTCTAAACTGCAGGGTCAAGCGCCAAGCATCCAGACCGAACACAGCGGCTTCTAACCGGGGATAGACCTGAGGCCTACCAGAGGCCTACTCAGACGAGCGAGGGAGGCGGCCGATCCCTACGCTGTCAGCAGCCACTCACCTGGAGGTCTTCCCGGCACACTCCCTCCCCCCCATGCCGGTGAGGGATATCCCGGCAACCAAAGCCTGAGACACAGCGACAAACCTACAACGGTGACTGTCCCACGCAGCTGAAACAGCACCGGCAACCCTGGTGGTCACCACGAGTAGCCCTCTGAGCAGTACTCCACTACCCACTCTGGAGGAAAGATTGGATCGCCTGTTCGTGGCCTTTTGGGCCAAAATATGCCACAAAGGAGGCATAGAAGAGGAGACCCCACCAGCAGCAACCCAAGGAGAGGCCGGGCAGAGACCCGTGGCTCTCGTCCGGAACAAGGGCAAAGTTAAAAAGGCGGGAAGGAGGAGGCGGATGACCCGACACAAACCGCGACACAGCAGACAACAACCAGCGGTCACTCGTCCTACCCCCCAGCAGGGAATACTCCTTTGCAGCCATACTACACTCAGGAAGACCAGCTCCCACCAGGTGGAGAACCCACACAAGAAACAGCAAAGACCCAAAGCGAAACATTACCGCACACTAACAGCTCCCCTGAGAACTCCCGCCCAAGAGACCGACCTGCCTCACACACCGACGACCAAAGCGGCTCCCACTCAGACACCGCTTCCAGCTATCACACCCCTGCCCAAGCGAGGTACCGGCTGACACGGCTACACCAGGACAAACCAGCCCTCCTCCACGAGATGCAGGCAGGTCGGACGACTGGCGCACAAGCCATACTCACACTACGAGACTCTCTCCTGCAGAAACCATTGATCTTGACTTTACCTACCCCTAAAACGTTTTTGTGCAGCATTTTACAATGTGTAAGATCCAGCGATTTAACAGGTGATCTAAGCGTTTACATATTAAGCCTGCAATGCTAAGTGTGTTATTACTTATACATCTTGGTGACGGCCACATAAGCATAAGACAAGCAGCTTCAGAGTTAAGATTAAACTAGCCATAACAGACAAACGTTGACTCAATTTCGCCCTTCTACTCTAGTGGCCACCTGCCCACTTGCTAACTTACCTGACAACTTAAGCTGATACCCCTCATGCCTGATGTTTATTACTTGTATACTTCCTACATGGTCTGACATGCATGGAACATATGTTGCTATACTACACTAAGCTCTCGCAACGCAATCACACCCCACAGGCACACCACACCACATAGTAGTGGATCGTTCAGCCAGTAGTGGAAGTTCAGCCATACGTATACTAACACTGATGTAGGGATTGATGAGCTGCTGCTGCCCGTGTTAGCCTGATCTTAACCTGTGTAACCACTCATGCCAACATCTAGCCTGACAACTCTTGAATTACCTGAAATCTTGTGTCACATAATCTTTCATTAATTTGCTTGTTAATTTAAAAAAAAAAATGTGCAGTCCTATCATAAACCACAAATCTCATGCCTCTTGAAATGCCTATTTTTTACTGCCGTGGCATGAAAAAACCTGTATGTTTGACTCTTGCACACAAAAAATAAAGAATTTAAAAAAAAGAAAGAAGAAAAACTACCACAACAACAGGGCATAGTCTTAAATTAGAGGGGCAAAGGTTTAAACATAATATCAGGAAGTATTACTTTACTGAGAGGGTAGTGGAGGCATGGACTAGCCTTCCAGCTGAAGTGGTAGAGGTTAACACAGCAAGGGAGTTTAACCCCTTAAGGACACGTGACGGATATATTCCGTCATGATTCCCTTTTATTCCAGAAGTTGTGTCCTTAAGGGGTTAAGCATGCGTGGGATATGCATAAGGCTATACTAACTATAAGATAAGGCCAGGGACTAATGAGAGTATTTAGAAAATTGGACAGACTAGATGGGCAAAATGGTTCTTATCGGGGCGGAGCTAAGCAACGGAGGAAAACGGTCGCATGTCGGCTGAGCTCTGAACGACGAAGCTGAAAATAACCCAATTTACCCACCGATAAAGGTTGGAATCACCCCAAAACGACCACCAGGTCTACCCGCTCCCAATGGGGAAGAAAAACAAGAAACTGAAACCTGACAAGCCTGCAGCGGGCATGAATATTGACGAGATGTGGAGACAGGCACGAGGAGCCACGGTCTCAAATATGGCGTCCCTACACGGCGGATGCTCGGATTTTTATACCGAGGCGTCGGATGAGATGGGGGGGGTACACATCCCAACCAGCTGGTCCTCGCCACCGGCGACGACACAACAGTTGCCAAAGCCGGCACCCACACCAGTGAGCATGGAGGCCATCAGAGACCTCATGGCGGACCACCACGCCAAAATCTCTGCGGAAGTCGCATCGATCCGGGATACCCTGCGGGGCCTCACTGGAAGATTGGGAGCGGTAGAAGACACCTCAAGCGCCCACACCGGGCAAATCCGTCAGCTCCAGCATGAAATACAGGAACTGAGGCAACAATTTACCCGAAACGATCTGAGATTTGCAGAACTTGAAGATAAGCGGAGACAAAAACATCTAAAGGTCAGAGGCATCAGTGACAACATACCCGTAGCTGAGCTACCTCATGTCACTAGACGGCTTCTCACAGCCCTATTATCTCCAAAAACGGTCAAAGCTGTAGCAATCGACGGCATCTTCCGTATCCCAAAACCCGCCAAAGCACCAACAACTGCCACGAGAGACGTCGTGATGCAATTCCAGACCTACAGGGACAGGGCCGCAGTCCAGGCGGCCGTCCGCAACCAACCGTCATATCCCTTCGAAGATATGCATCTCTCTTTCTATGACGACCTCTCGGGGGCGACCTTAGCATGGAGAAGGTCTCTCCAACAATTAACCTCTATCCTGCGAGCCAACCGCGTAAGTTACCGCTGGGGCCCAGCACACACCCTGCTGATCACCAGAGGAGATACCACACTCTCAGTGCGCTGTATGACGGAGGCGCAAGCAATTTTAAGACAGCTGGACCTACCCACAGACCCACTGCCAATGCCGACGGGAAGACCCAAAAACCCACCATCCTGGGACCCAGCAAGGGCAGCGGAATTTGTGCCCAAACTACCTGCTGGTACGCCTGTAAGCGGAGCTGCCTCGTGAGACACTGCATACACCTGTCCCTCCAACGCTACCTAATCACGGTCTGACTCAAATGGCCTGATCACCCGGGATTTAAGTTCACATCTAGCCTCAGAGGGACACCGGCTACCTAAACCCACTCAGCAACCGCACATCCACTTGGACTACCGAGAACATTATTTCTCTCAGCTCCCACTTTCACGATGGGCCGGCACAGGGCCAAAGAAACGCAGCCACCACTCTCGGAAATTACCCCATTCGCCCTGCTCAGACGAGACTAGCTAATGGACACACGTATGGGCACTATACAAGTGCACCTGCAAGACTCTGAGACACCCCGGCAGGGTGTAGGCTGCCGCCCAGTAATATGTGAACGGAGAGGACCCAACAGGTTACAGAGACTGTATTGTCCTATTATTGCATGTCTGTATCGGCTCATAGCCAATCTTATACCCCACTTAGTCCCTAGGTAATTAACCGGGTTTTTCAAGGGTACACAGCGGAAACTATCCACATACGGTGAAGGGGACCTCACGGGATCCCTCTTGAGACCCTAACAAACACACTCGCTACCTCCAAGACCCACCGTACAAGCACCTCTAATTTCCCCTAGCCAACCTCATAAGAAACCTTGGGCTCAAACGAAGAGCCTATCACTATGCTTCCGGTGGTGCAGGTTCCATAGCAAAATCTGCCCATATTATGTGCGCGGCGAGCTTGATAACTGCAGAACACGCCTGCACTCGCCGACCACCCGGTGCCTCTATACAGCAACATAATCGTACCAAGTACAGGCTTGAGTTGTATAAAATACTAACCACTGTCTTTAAACATAACTTGAATATGGGTTTTCCCGGGCCGTCCCTCACGCCCAACTTCCGATTCGAAGCGCCCCACTAATTTAAAAGCATGGATTTAGTGTTAACTCACAGTGTATGACTCAAATAACCTTATTGCTTTGTCTGTTCTTTCTTTTCTTTGTGAAGCGTTTTTCTTTCTACTACGCCTAGATTTTAGGCTTACCATGCATATACCCTCTAAGCGAGCTTAAACACAATGTTTAGAATTGTTCTCATCTTATAAGACATAAGATAATACTATCTACATACCGAACGCACAGTCACTTCTTGGACCCAGCTTAAAGTAACCAAGATATAGACACAAACTAATGTTATGATTTGTTATTATATATTAAAAATGTGCCTGTTTTTCCGTGCCCCGCATGTTACGCGTGGGAATAGTAGGAGGACTGCTTTTGGGGTACCTCTTACCTGCATCTGTACTATTTCAGCACAACAAAAATAAAGAATTAAAAAAAAAAAATGGTTCTTATCTACAGTCAAATTCCATATTTCTATGTTTCTATCTTGATGCTTTTTTTTTATAAATTCTTTATTTTTGAGTTTTCAGAAGAAAAAGTTTTTTAACTTTGTGGGGTACAGAAAGGAAAAAAAGGGGGTGCATCCTGTTACAAGCATTTTGGTAACATTTTAAGATAATCGCGATTCATAGTTTACATTTGCATTTCTTTTTTTTTTCTTTTTTTTGTCTAGTAACGTTGTGGGGTACAAAAAGGAAAAAGGGGTTCAACAAGTTACATGTATTTTGGGTACATTCGTGGTCATTGGCTTTTCACGATTTACATTGAGTTTCTGTAGTCTCGTTTGTAACTTTCGTCACCCGGGGTCTGGTAGGTTCGGGTAGGTAAGATGGGTAGGGGTGTCCCGTGTGATCGGCATAGCCACCTTTTCCCTTGTGTATAGACGCTAGGCCGTCGGCTGGCGTTTTTGGTGTTATGTTGTTGGGCTTAGTCCCGGCTATCGTCTATTTTGTGGGCTTAGTGAGGTGTCGCTGTCATATCTTTTTGATGCAGTATGCTATCTCTGTCTCGTAGGGGAGAGGTGGTGCCTCCGGGATTGGGTCTTAGAACTTGGAGATCGTCTTTGTGTCTTATTGTCTATGTATTGTGTTTGCATGAGCTCATGGAGTTCACCTGAGTTGGGTCAGGTGGTTGGTTGTATTTGTAGTGTTTGCCAGTGTTAGTAGTTGTTATCTGTTGTTTGTGGCGTGTTGGTGTGTGGTACAGAAGGTTGTGGGGCAGGGATGGGGTGTGGTAGGTAAGAGGGGCAATGCCCCCCCCCCCCCCCCCCCGCTTGAGGTTTTTTTTTTTTTTTTTTTTTTACATTGCCAACCAGGGGTCCCAGATCTTATGAAAAGATCTGGTATTCTCGTGTATTAGTGCGGACAATTCGTCCATCTCCATAGCCTCTTTAATCTTTCTCTGGGCCTCTGAGGCCGCTGGGATTTCCGGGCTGCCCCAGTGGGTAGCAATAGTTCTGCGTGTTGCTAAGGCCACTTTCGTTACTAGTTTGTTTTGTGCTCGGGTCAGATTTTCTAGGGGTCTGGACAGCAGCCAGGTCCACGGATCAAGGGGGATGTCGGTTTGTAGTGCTCTCGAGGTGGCAGCCGCCATCTCTTTCCATATTTGGGTTAAGTGTTGGCATTGCCACCACATGTGGATGTATGTTCCCTTTTCGCCACACCCTTTCCAGCACCTGTCTGAGTCTGTGCGTTTCATTTGTTTGAGCCTCAGTGGAGTGAGATACCACCGGAGCAGGGTCTTGTACGCTTGCTCTTTGTGGTTGACACATATAGTCACCGTTGCTGTTGCTTCCCATATGTCCGCCCAGTCCGAGGGGTCCCCTGGTGGACCAAGGTCCCTTTCCCAGGCCTTTATGTAGGAGAAGGCGTCAGATGGGGCTTTAAGTGACATGAGGTTATATAGGTTGGAGATTTGGCCCTTGTGTATTGGGTTGTTTAGGCAACCTCTTTCAAATGCAGTGGGTTTTAGCACTGCCGCTGCGGCTATGTCAGGGGTGGAAAGGAAGCTTCGGAGCTGAAGGTATCGGAAGTGATCAAACGTGTTATATGGTGTTTCGTTTGGTAGCTCTGGGAAGGGGATAAGGCGGTCATTCTTGTAAAAGTGAAATATTCTCGTGAGGTCGTTGTCCTCATACCTAGTGAAGTGTTGGGGTGTCATTCCTGGGGTGAATTGGGGGTTCCTTAGAATAGGCATAAGGGGTGAAGGTGTATTTATGAGGTTGTATTTATCGGTCACCCGGTTCCAGATGTGAATGGCTGTTGTGAGGGCTGGTGTCGTGTGTGGTTGTTGTGGTCTGTGCATTTTCGGTACCCATAGGTAGAGTGTTGGTAGATCCCTTCCGAATAGGTCGTGTTCCAGGTCTACCCAGCGCTTGACCCCAGGGGGGGCATGCAGGGTCTGGACTTGTGCAAGTTGGGATGCTTGGTGGTAGTCCCAGAAATTTGGTAAGCCTAGTCCCCCTTTTTTGTGTGGGATATACAGGGTACTGTGTTTTATCCTGGCCCTCTTCCCCGCCCAAATAAATTTATCTATGTGCATTTGCAGGTTTTTGAAGTCTGGTCGGGAGAGTGGGATAGGAAGGGTCTGGAAGAGATACAGGAAGCGTGGCAGTAGGTTCATTTTAATCGCTGCCAGCCTTCCGAGCCATGAGATGGATAGTTTTTGCCAGGTTTGTAGGTCTCTCAAGGCCTGTTCTATTAATGGGGGGTAGTTTAATTTGTATGTTTGGGGTAGGTCTGCCGGTATATTTACTCCTAGATAGTGGATACTTTGCGTCTGGAAGCGGAATGGGTAGGTTTGTTGCAGTAGTGTCAGCGTGTGGGGTGAGGTTTGGATTGTCAGGGCTTCGGTTTTCTCTATGTTAAGCTTGTATCCTGAGATCTCTGCGTATGCGTCTAGTAGGGCTAATAGTGGGGGTAGGGACGACACTGGGTCGGTCAGGGTTAGAAGCAAGTCGTCCGCGTATGCCGCCACTTTGTACTCCTCCCTTCTGATTTTTATGCCCTGGATGGCCGGTGTGTTGCGGATCTGTTGTAGGAGGGGTTCAAGGGAGAGGGCAAAGAGGAGGGGGGACAGGGGGCACCCCTGTCGGGTGCCGTTTTGTATTTGGAACGGGGTTTGGCGTGCATTTGGTATAAGTAGTCGTGCTGTCGGGTTGGTGTAGAGGGTGCGGATTGCTTGTAGAAGGGCCCTGGGGAAGCCGAACCTCGTCAGGACCGCGAATAAATATGGCCAGAGGATCCGGTCGAATGCCTTTTCGGCGTCTAGGGATAGGAGTAGCGTCGGGATCCGTCTGTGGGTGGCAGTCCAGATTAGGTCATAGGTGCGTCTCGTGTTATCATAGGCTTGTCTATTGGGTATGAAACCCACTTGGTCTGGGTGGATCAGTGTCGGGAGGAATCGTTTGAGTCTGTTCGCAATGAGTTTGGTAAATATTTTAACGTCCACATTGAGGAGTGAGATGGGGCGGTAGTGTCCCGGGTCTTGTAGGGACTTATTCGGTTTTGGTATTAGGCTAATATTAGCTTGGAGCATTTCTGCTGGGAGTGGTTCTCCTTGGAGGATCGATGTAAATAGCTCTCTAAGGTGTGGGAGTAGGGTTGCGGAATATGTTTTGTAGTACAGCCCCGAGTAGCCGTCGGGGCCCGGGCATTTGTTGGGTTGTAGGGCCTTAATCGTCTCTGCTACCTCCTCTAGTGTAACTTCTGCTGCTAGTGACCCGCGTGCTTCATCCGAGAGTTGCGGCAGGGGTATGTTTTGCAGATAGCGTGTTATGGCTTCCTCTGTGTCTTTTGTGTTGTGTCGAGAGCGAGGGTTGTGGTCGTAGAGGGAGGCATAGAATTGGGTAAATGTTTCTGCTATTTGTTCGGGGAGAGTTTGTGTTTGGCCGTCTGGGGTGTTAATTGAGGTTAGTCGGTTATGTTGCCTCTTTTTCCTAAGTCTATTGGCTAGGAGGGAGTCTGCCTTATTAGATTTCTCGTAGAACATTTGCCGCGTCCACAGCAGTGCCTTTATCTTGATGCTTTAAAAGCTGTGGTTCTACAATTTCCATTGCTGTATTTTTAAGCAGTGTTTGTGTGCTTGATTGTAAGCATGTTTTTGTATGCATATTGAATGTAGATGTTTATTTGTGTGTAGATGTTGCTTTTGAAGACAGAGGTGTGCTTGTAAGTACTTTTGGCATTTAAATGCAGGTGTGCATATGTGTGTAATGTTGGCGCTTGAATGCTGGGGTGTGTTTGTATATATTTTTGTGTAGTGTGGGTGTTTGAATGATGTGACATATACACATAAACTCAAAAACTGCAATGCTTTACTTTGCAGGGTTAAAAGGATAGAGACAATAAGATGAAGTGATCTGGGTGACTACAGTGTCCCTTTAAAAATGTTATTAATTTCATACGTTGTATGTTTAATGGCCTCTTGCATGTTGGGTGAGCCGTTCCCAAAGATGACATAATAGCTATGGAATTTAAAAAATGATTTGACAGAGAAATAAACCAAACACATTTTCATTACTATATAAATAGTAGAATTATTATGCATATATAGCAAGAGGAATGGCTTACAGATATTTTTTTTTATAATAATGTTTCTATATTTAACCAATAGTACCCTTTTCAGGTGTCTATGGTCTTTATGTGAAACACAATATCCCTTTTACTGCCAGATACAAGCTATTTAACTGTGATCAGATTCAATTTTAATAATGTGTCATTCTACCCAGCATCTCAGACATGCACTTATTAACTGACATTATTTATTTATTTTGCTGCAGAGATTAGTGAGAATTCTAAGTGAATTTCAAATTTAAAGTCAAAATAGCCAAACTAAAAAAGGATCTATTGAGTCAGCATGTGTTCAATTCGGCTGCTCTGGCCTTAAATGTAAATTCACTTTTAAGTCACACTTTAGTTAATAACCCTGTATTTCTCTTCCACAGGGCTACAATATGTATAGTGCAAGTCTTCACATGCATTTATCTTACATATATTACATGAAGGATATTATATTCACTTATGTTATAGTTACTCCTGTGAAAGTTGAGCTATATTTGTGTATTTTGCTGTCTAGCATTGTGGCTGATGAGAATCTAGGACACAAAGTGTATTCAGTGTCTCTTGAGGTATGGACATTAAATGCATTAAATGCCAACTTTGGCATTTTTCAAAATAACAAAATGTTCTTTCTGACCTTAATATAAATACCTTGGAGCATTCTGATATAAAGTGTCAACATATTAAGGATTTAATAAAGTTCAGCAGGGAAGCATTTTAAAAACGGAGTAACATATTGACTTGTGCATGGGCAGAAAAATTTATTTCAGCTGAATCACTGCTGCTCAAAATGAAGAAAAAATTGGCATGACCAATCAGTATACAGAAAACTCAATACATAATATTAATAACATCAAACCAGCAGACAAGGGAGGAGCAGTAGTAGTAATCAACACCCAGGACTACATAAATGAGGGGGACAGGCAATTGTCAGATGACAAATACTATAGAAAACTGAATGAAGACCCCACCAACGAAAATACATTACAACTTAGGAAGCTCATTAAATCCTTCCCTGTGAATTTGCTTCTAGAATTACAATCACTCATACCAACTAGTCCCTACATGGGCACTTTCTATATGATTCCCATAATCCACAAAGCAGGTAATCCTGGAAGACCCATAATTACAGGAATGGGAATTCGCACAGAACAGATCTCAGGACTGTTAGAAAATACCCCAAAACCTTTAGTCACCACCACCAACAGCTTTATAAAAGACACAACCGACTTCCTCAACAAACTCAGCCAAATAACCCTGCTAACACCATCCTTGTAACCATGGGTGTGGAATCTCTGTACAGCAACATTCCACATACAGATGGCATAAATGCTTGCTTCCATTTCCTCTTATGCCGACAACCAAAATTACTGCCCCCGAATTATCACAGAACTGGCACTATTCATCCTCACACATAATTATTTCAGTTTTAACAATAAGGTTTACCTACAAACCATGGGCATTGCTATGGGCACTAAGATGGCACCTCAATATGCTAATCTATTTATGGCAGATCTTGAACAGTGATTCCTAGAAATACAGCACACCAAACCATACAATATTATTGCTATATAGATGATATCTTCATAATTTGGACTGAAAGCAAAGAAAAACTGATACAGTTCCATGACTCTTTTAACACATTCCATCCATCCATCAAACTAAAAATAGAATATTCCACTAGATCTGTGAATTTTCTGAACACCACTGTGACATGTAACAATGGCACAATCCACACCTTGGTTTACAGAAAACCCACAGACAGGTGCAGTTACCTTCACAGCTCCAGCTTTCACCCCTCCCATACTAAACAGGGCATCATCTACAGCCAAGCCACTAGGTACCATTGCATATGCTCTGATTCTAATGACTGTAATTCCCATCTAAATGTACTCTCCCAATCTATGAGACAAAAAGGCTACAAACCAAAGACTATTACCAAACAAATCAACTCAGCTGTAAAAACTCCACACACGCACCTGCTACAGTACAGAGAGAAAGAAATATCTACACGAGTGTGACTTGTGGTCACCTGCAACCCAGCTCTTGAGGATATACGGAAAATCATTGAAGGCCTACAACCAAAGTTAACAGAAGATTAGACTCTGAAAAACATTTTCTCTGAAACACCCATTTTGGCCTTCAGGCAACCACCAAACCTCCAACAAAAATTAATCAACAGGAAGCTGTCCACTGATGGGAAGAATAAAGAAAATGGGACCAGGCAATGCAAAAAACCTCACTGCAAACTGTGTCAGCACATATGCACTGACAACACAGCTACACACAACAAAAACCTACAGCATTTAAGGTTCATACTCCTGCACATCCAACAATGTGGTATACATGATAGGATGCTACATTGGGGAAACCAGCCAGCAATTAAATGGCAGAATGAATATGCACAGACACTCCATTAAACATCACAAAGAAGAATCCTACTGCATTCTTATGGGATACCGTTTTACCCAGCCTGGTCACTCAATGAAGGACCTAAAAATCAAAGTACTGAAAGGGGGTTTTAAAATCAATTGAAGAAGGAAAAACTTTTGAAACCAGAATGATCAAATTGTTTAACAGCAAGAATAGAGGACTAAATATCGATTTGGGTTTCCTGTCCCACTACCAACACTTTACATGGACACTCCTCCACATTATCTTACTGTTCTGTCATATGTATCAACACTTTAAAACGCTTTTCAATATGTTTATTCTATTAATATGCAAAGTACTATGTGAAGACCTATGCTTTCCCATACTCTTATGCATGTATGCTTATATATGTGACTGTGCATTTATATTTCTGTATATGAGTTCATGTGCATGTATGCGTATGTGTTTATGTGTATGGTTATGTATACGTGTTCATGTGTTTGTGTTTGCATATATATATTTGTGTGTGTATATGTATAAAGTGTACCATCTTCTGCACTGTATGTCTTGTTTTTTTTCTCCTTTTCCTCCCTCACTCTGATCCTCAGAAATATATTTATGACCCTCTGCAAGAATGTTGTCTATTTTCTATCAAACCTGTGTCTTAACTACACTCATGTCGCTTTAACCCCTGTATGACAACTCAACTTTGAATTCTATGTGTCATCTTGTTCAGAAATGCTTCAGACTTAAGAAAGGGAGGTTCTCCCGAAAGCTTGTCATTAAAAAATTATGTTAGTCCAATAAAAAAGGTATTACTAGACATATGCAATTCGTTTCGGTCCGAATATGAATTCGGACATTTGGGTACTTCCGAATGTCCGAATTGTTGAAGTTCTGAAGTGCCGAAGTTCCGAAGTGCTGAAGTGCCGAAGTTCCGAAGATGCCGAATTTCCGAAGTGTCGAAGTGCTGAAGTTCCGAAGTTCCAAGGTGCCGAAGTTCCGAAGTTGATGAAGTTCCAAAGTGTCAAAGTGCCGAAGTGCCGAAGTTCCGAAGCACAGTTTTGCCTAAGTACTAATATACTTACCCAGTGAAAGAAGAAAAATGTTACATTGTATACAATTTTAAATAAAAAGTATACAAACATAGCCAGGATTCAGCTGTAAGCATTTGCAACACTTACAACAATCAAGTAACATACATTCATATGAAATGTAAGTTACTTGGCCAGTCAATGTAATGACAGGAATGAATAAGTAGATAACTCCCTAATTCCCACGGCATTAGGGAGCTATCTACTAAAGATTACTTAGTATTAGTAAATTATGCCCCTATTCGCTATACCGCGAGTAGGGGCATGTCTATTAAACAGTGAGCAGCCTCAGGCTGGAATTTTCCCACTCTGTGTAATTTGACTCATAACTCTCTGATTGGTGGATTATGTAACCAATCAGAGAGTTATGAGTCAAATTACACAGCGTGGGAAAGTTCCAAAGAACTTTCCCATGCTGTGTAAAATGACACAGAGCACTCTGATTGGTGGATTTCAAACCAACCAATCAGAGTGCTGTGACAGGTAAATGTAGAGACTCACCTGTCAGTCTCTTCATTTACCTGTCAGAGCACTCTGATTGGATGGCTTAAACCCACCAATCAGAGTGCTCTGAGCCTAATTGCAGGGCGGGGCTCAGTCTGCGCGGAGCCCTCCATGGGTGAAGAAGGAATATATTTTTTTTTCGCTCGTTTTCTTTTTTTTTAATTGCGTCGGTTATTATGTTTTTTTATTTGCCCTTTTTTGGGGCTGAAAAAAGAAGATTTTAGAAGAAAGAAAACATCGAATGGTAAGTTATTTTTTTTTACAGGTTCTTAGTTAAAGGCCCCCCCTCATTATTTTTAGGGTGAGGGGGGTAGGTAGGGGAATACATTTTTTTGGGGGGGAGGGGGTGACTAGGGGTTTGGGGACCCCTAGTCACCTGGGGGGGCATTTTTTAGGGTTCCCACCCGCCTCTCAGGGGTGGGGGCCAGGGGGAGGACATTAGGTACCCCCCTTTATTAGTATTTAGGGCCCCCACCCGTCGCTCATTGGTGGGGGCCAGGGGGGAGGATAAGTCCTGCGCTTAGTCCCATTACTGCTGGGCAAGGACTACAATACACATCAGCCCCAATATATAGTAAACCCCCCCTATTACTATTTAGGGCCCCCACACACTGCTCAGGGGTGGGGGCCAGTGGGGATGACATTAGGTCCCCCCCTTATTCGTTTTTAGGGCCCCCACCCGCCGCTCAAGGGTGGGGGCCAGGGGGAGGACATTAGGTCCCCCCATTATACCAATTTAGGGCCCCCACCCGCCGTTTAGGGGGGGGAGCCAGGGGGAGGACATTAGGTCCGCCCCCTTATTAGTATCTAGGGCCCCCACGCACCGCTCAGGGGTGGGGGCCGGGGGGAGGACAATAGGTCCCCCCCCATCGTTTTACTTTAGGGCCCCCACCCGCCTATTTTTATTTATTTTTTTACACAGTGAGAAGCCACAGGCTGCTCACTGTTTACTAGACATGCCCCTACTCGCGGTATAGCGAGTAGGGGCAAAATTTACTAATACTAAGTCATTTTTACTTAGTATTAGTAAATTTGTCTGAAAGACCAATTTAGGTCTTTCAGCCTTTTAGTAGATAGCTCCCTAATACCATGGGAATTAGGGAGCTATCTACTAAGCGGCTGCAATAAAAGTGCTGAAGTCCCGAAATTCCGAAGTTCCGAAATGCCAAAGTTCTGAAGTGGCGAAGTTCCGAAGTGCCGAAATTCCGAAGTGCCGAATTTCCGAAGTGTCGAACTGCAGAAGTGCCGAAGATCCGAAGTGCTGAAGTGCCGAAGTTCCGAAGTGTTGAAGTGCCGAATTGCCGAAGTCCCGAATTGCGAAAATTCAGAATTTCGGACTGCCGAACCAAACCGAAAGTTTTCACCATGCACATCCCTAGATATTACAAGATACAAACTTTATCTGTTTTTTACACACATATATATATATATATATATATATATATATATATATATACCGTATATACTCGATAAATTTTTTGTGCTGAAAAACCACAAATCGGCTTATACTCAAGTCAATTGTCCGTATTATGGCAATTTGCATTGCCATAATACAGACTGGGGCTGTGGGGGCTGCAGAGAGTTTACTTACCTCTCCTGCAGCTCCTGTCAGCTCCCTTCTCCTCCACTCCGGTCCGTTCAGCACCTCTGTCAGCTCCCAGTGTAAGTCTCCCAGTGTAAGCTCTCGCCGCTGGGAGGAGAACAGGGGAGCTGACCGGACCGGCGCGGAGGAGGAGGGAGCTGACAGGAGCTGCAGGAGAGGTAAGTAAACTCTCTGCCAGCCCCTCTCCTACACAGTGCCCATCCACTGGACCACCAGGGAGTGAGAGCCCCCCTCCCTGTCATGTATCAAGCAGGGAGGGGGGACAAAAAAAAAATAATAATATTAAAAATAATAATGAAATAAAAAATAATATAACAAAAAAAATGTAAAATAATAATTAAAAATAAAATAATAAAAATGCCCCCCCCAAGGCTCTGCAACACATACACAAACACACACTGCATCACACACACTCACACTGCACTCATACACACACACTGCACTCATACACACACTGCATTCATACACACACACTGCATTCATACACACACTGCATTCATACACACACTACACTCATACACACACACTGCACTCATACACATGCTGCACTCATACACACACACTGCATTCATACACACACACTGCACTCATACACACACACACTGCACTCATACACACACACTGCATCACACACACACACACACACTGCATCACACACACTTACACTGCACTCATACACACACTGCACTCATACACACTGCACTCATACACACACTGCACTCACACACACACTCTGCACTCATACACACACACTGCACCACACACACTTACACTGCACTCATACACACACACTGCATTCATACACACACTGCACTCACACACTGCACTCATACACACACACTGCACTCACACACACGCTGCACTCATACACACACACTGCACTCATACACACACATTGCACTCATACACACACTGCACTCATACACACATGCTGCACTCATACACATACTGCATTCATACACACACACTGCATTCATTATATACACACACTGTAAATAAATATTCAATTTATATAATTTTTTTAGGATCTAATTTTATTTAGAAATTTACCAATAGCTGCTGCATTTCCCACCCTAGTCTTATACTCCAGTCAATAAGTTTTCCCAGTTTTTTGGGGTAAAATTAGGGGCCTCAGCTTATATTCGGGTCGGCTTATACGGTATACATATATATAGTACACTTTTACATGACACTAATAGGTGAATTTTATATATACAGCAAACACAATACATGAATTTTGTGAATATCGTCAGGCCCCAGGGCTTTATTTACATTAATTTTCTTTAACTGCTGTAGCACCTTGTCTCGAGTCATCCAATCACAAGTTATCTGCAAGTTTTTTGCAGCAATATATATATATATATATATATATAAACTTAATGAGGAGCTATTAAAGTATAAAAATCAGCTGATAAAGTTTAAAAGGCAAAAAATGGAACGTATACAACAAGACTACTCTGAGCACACTGTCTACAGATGGTTGTCGGGAGAACAACGGACTCGACCAAGACGATTTAGAAAATGGATCATCAAACCCAATGTGACGACAATAGATGTCACCTCAGGTGAATCAGGGTCAGAAAATGAAGGACGCCATTTAACTCAACCGAGGGATTTTTTAGAAATGGAGGCACATTCGGAGAATACACTTCCACAAAGAGTCTCCACAAGGAACAAAAACAAAAACGAAAAAGATTTGCCACTAGAAGGGGACAAAAAGGACGGGCCCACTGGACTCAGAGGGAGACCACCAGTGCGGAAATAATCCCCGTCTTTAATTTATCAGATAGACCACTTGACCACCAGGAGCTGGATATCCTCAATAAGGGGTTATCATTTATACCCACCAAGGCTCCAAATCACTTCCAGTGGAACGTGGAACTATATAAATTTGGCCGTACACTGCGGTTGAAAGATTTTTTCAATAAAAATCGAAAGCCAGAGGATCGGAATTTGACATCCAACCAACAACTGTTTAGGAAACCTAGCCAATTTGATCCTCCAACTAACCAACCCACGATCAGAACATTCTTATCCACGGTGAAGAATGAGACCTCGGACGCTCTGAAGAAACATAAACCACTATATTGGAATTTTACAAAGGAACAACATTCTTTGGTCCGCCGACTGGCGTCAGATCCAACAATTATCATCCGACCCGCAGATAAGGGTGGGGGTATAGTGGTACTCAATTACGCTCAATATGCGAGTGAGATCCATAAACAACTGGCAGTAGAAACAACTTACCAACTACTGGACAAAGATCCAACTAGTGATATTGCACAGAAAATTGAGGAAACACTCCAATTCGGATTAAGGGCGGGCTTTATTGGAACAGAGTTATTTGAATATCTGCAGAAAACCCATCCCCGTACTCCTGTGCTATATACACTTCCAAAGATCCATAAAAATCCATCTAACCCACCAGGCAGACCAATTGTGTCCGCAGTAGACGGCATCTTGGAGCCCATAGCCAAGTACCTTGACCATCTTTTTAAACAACCTGTCACTGCGATTCCAACTTGTATTAAGGACACAAATAGTCTCATACAAAATCTGAGACAAATAGAAGAGTTTGATGGGCTATTCATTACTATGGACGTTAACAGTTTATATACTGTTATCCCGCACGAAGAGGGTATCGAGGCCATGAGGGAACTCTTGACCAGTTCTGCACACTACTGTGGACCCCCTATAGAGTTCACAATGGAATTGTTGTCATTGGCATTACGGAATAACTATTTCAGATTTGAGACCCAATGGTTCTTACAAGTCTCAGGCACTTCTATGGGGGCAGCGATGGCCCCCATGTATGCCAATTCGTTCATGTTTGATTTTGAGCAGAAATATATTTTGACACAATACCAGAACCAAATAATACGATATTATCGATTCATCGATGATATTTTAATACTCTGGAATGGAACACATGAAGAAGCAGATACACTGATTGAATACATCAATAACTTACCGACACCGATTAAAGTGACCTCACACATTGATTCCAAAAATGTTCAATTTCTTGACATAGAACTTTCTGTCATTAATCGCAAACTTGAGTACAAATTATACACCAAACCCACGGACCGGAACACCATCCTGCATGCCGAAAGCTTTCACCCGCCACATTTAAAAAAATCATTACCGCTCTCCCAATTTATAAGAGTATATAGGAACAACTCTCAAGAAGAACAAAGGGAAGAACAATTGAAAATGATGTATGCTAAGTTTGTCAAGAGGGGATATAGACGTCCTGTATTGGAAAAGGCTTTATGCCAAGCAAAACAACAATACTTCAACAAGGAAAGGATCCCTTCAAAAGAAACAAATAATAGAGTGGTATTCCCCATGAAACTACACTCTGCCAGCCAGGAAATAACGGAGTCCATCAGCCGAAATTGGAATATGATACAACAAGATTCGACGCTTCCAAAAGAATTGACATCCAAACCGATGTTTTGCTATAAGAGAAATCGGAACCTAAGGGATCTATTAGTGAAGACTGATCCCATCCATTGTTATAGTCCCTCATTAAGAGGGAAGACTAACAATGGATGCATTAGATGCCTAGGGTGTGTAACCTGTGGGCATATTATTCCATCCAAGACAATCTCTCACCCACATACGGGTAAATCATATAAGATTGCTCATAGGATACACTGCCACACAGAATTTGTCATATATAAACTCACATGTCCTTGTGGACTGAGTTATATAGGAAAGACAGAGACAGCCCTGTGCGAGAGAATTAGAGGCCACAGGCCAAGTATCCGTCTTGCCTACCGTGATGGCAGATCGGACAAACCTGTGGCCAGACATTTCTTGGAAAAGCAACATCCACTTTCTGCTTTGCGATGCGTGGCGTTCGATCATATTCCATTGGCAGCAAGAGGGGGAAATAGAGGAAAGCTTCTCTTGCAGAGAGAAACCTACTGGATAGTGGAGTTGGACACTGTGGCCCCTAAAGGCCTAAATGAAAAATGTTCCTTTGCATCATTTTTATAATTTCATAATAAAGACCGTATGACTATAACCCTCGAATATACTGGAGATCGAGGAAATAGTTTTCTCACGGGGACCTCACTAGGGAAGATGAGTCCCTGCTAGGAACCCATGGAGAAACTGCCTCTGTAATTTTAAGCCAAAATTTTTTTATGATTTAGCGATAAATTCAGTTTATGCATTGATAATCGGTCAAAAATGGCAACTTAACACTCACCAAAGGCTGTATATATAAATATTAGGGTATATAGGGGTTGTTTAAAAATATCCTTCTTTCTTTAGAAAATTTTTTTTTTTAGATTTTGTATATCACACTTTGAAGCTTTAGGGTACACTTTATAAGAGGGTGTGCATTTAATGATATATAACCCCTCCTGAATGATAACACATTATAAGAATTTTTTCACTTTTATTTAGTATGTGGAAATACACTAAGCATTTCTCAGTAGGTTATAAAAATATATATATTTGGCACTATGTAATGGAGTATGCAATAATATATGGAATGGAATTTGAAACACTATATGTTAGCAGAAGAGCTGCTCTTATTATGAGATTTTAGTGGCACAGTCTATAAATTAGGTTATGATTTCACGATATGATAATGAGTTTAACTTGTCTTCACTTGTTTATTTATTGATTCACTTGGTATTTAGGTGCTATTTATTAATAAGAAGCTCCCCTTACCCTTTAACATAATATATTTTCTTAGCTCTGATTATCTTCATC
Organism: Pelobates fuscus; assembly: GCF_036172605.1. Taxonomy (NCBI): domain Eukaryota; kingdom Metazoa; phylum Chordata; class Amphibia; order Anura; family Pelobatidae; genus Pelobates; species Pelobates fuscus. Next base: position 97,174,407 of record NC_086327.1, read on the forward strand.
AGCTCCTGCTAACACGGCTAGAGCCGGTTGCCATAGCAACTGTCCGTTACGTATGTAGTGGGTGGCGCCATTCATGAAAGGAGATTCCCTCCTACCGGAGGCTGTACACATAGTAGCAACCATTGCCGATTGCATCGGAGGTTGCTAGTATACTATGACGCCTCCTGGGTTGATTCATGGCCCCCCCTCCATCATGTGATACGGAAGAGTGAATTGCTTTGATACATGCGCTGTTGTGCCGGGCACACGCCGTGCAGGATGAGCGATGAACTTCAGCTGATTTGGTGAGTGATTATTGGATGAGATGTCTTATTTAAGTTTGTTTTATGCAATGTCTTATGCCTTGTGTGTCCTGATGAAAGCTCCGATCGGGAGCTGAAACGTTGACTGGTTCTACTAACAAATAAATTGAATGAATTTACTCCAAGAGTGCCGGTAATATTTCTTTTGATTTTTATACATTTGGGACCTGGCACCTGGTTATACATATTGAGTAGGAGTGCAAGAGGTTCTGTTTCTGTTTTATATATATTTATATATATATATATACACACACACACACACACACACACACACATATATATATATATATATATATATATATATATATATATATATATATATATATATACATATATACATATATATGATATATGGTGATTGCTGCAGATGCACTCAGGTCGACTTGACATTGAATTGATATTTCAATAAGAATTCGGTCATTGCCACTGGATTTCATCCATCTGGAAAAATATCAGGTGTTTAGTGAAGAACCACTTCATGGTCTTCCCTGCACAGACCAGAATTAAAAAGTGTGTTATTTGCTGCCTAGGAGTGTAACTCCCTGTAATCTATAACAGGTCTGCCTATGTGCCCATGTGCCATGCTCCTCTTAGATTAAAACAAATGTATCTCTTAAGCTAAAACTAACCCCAAACCCATATACTATCACTTATTTTTACATTTACACTAACATTAGCCCTAATTCCTAGACCTAGACCTTAACATTGCTCTAAACACTAGGCTTCCAATGCCTTACCATGGGAAAGCATTGATTGGCTATGATCATCGATCTTCATGCTTTCAGCCAAGGAGGCAGGCCAGATGTGGCGATAGGCATTGCGAAGGAGAAAAGGTAAGTACAACTTATTTTTGCATTTCATTTAAGAGTGGGTAGTGGACTAACTCTTTTAACATGAGTGTTACACTATAGTGTTAGGAATACACATTTGTTTCCTAATGCTATGGCGTTAATTTAAAGCTGAGGTGGAAAAAGCTACATCTTTAGCTTCTGCAAAATGGCAAATCCTGTGTCGGTTTAGCGTCAAGGAATTACCAACTCAGTAAGATAGGTGTTCCTTTTTGCTTTTAGATCTAGAGCCACCCATTCCATCAATAACATAAAACTATCTTACCTTTTTCTCTTCTCAATGCAGTCCAACCTGTCCAACCTGTTCTCTCTGAGACCTTACAACTGGTGATCTTCAATCCAATTGAAACTACTGAAAGAGAAACATTGATGATTTCATGGTGCAGGCCCAACAATTGACATTTTCAAGCCAAACAATTGCCCAACAATTGAAATATTGGTTTCAATGGTTTTATATTCTGTTTTGAATTATTTAGCTAGCTGTCTGACTGAGAGTAAGCAGGGTATAAATAAGGACGTTTAGAAAAGTGCGAATTTATCTTGGAATAGACACTTTTATAAAATAAAGGGATCTTCAGTTAATCCCTTAGAAATTGAGTAAGTAAATATAGTTTAGGGGACTTTAGGCAGCCAAAAAATTTGTTCTTATTCATTTTTATTCCAGTTCTTCAGAGAATGTATAACCTTCCAATATATGTCATGAACCTGCCAATTTATAACTGACTCCATATCATTACATTTATTTCATGTTCTATATAATTTAATAAAAATCATTAATTTTAAAATTTAGTCGGGAAGAGCTCATAAATTCTTCTTAAGTCCTGAATGCAGTAGAGGCTGTATATATATAAATATTTTAAAGATACATCTTGATCTGGATCAGGAAATAGTGAAAATCTGAATAGGTTGCACTGGGATATTAATACAGTGAATAATCCCTGACTTTAGGGTTCTACTTCTGTCTCTGTATATTTATTAAGACTAGTTTCCAGGCAGTCAGAGAATAGCAGTGATTAATTTTGAATTATTTATTTGACATACTCAAGCATAGCATTAACCCATCAAAAATGATTTCTCCTTTTATTATGTGACGGTAAGAAAAACTTCCTCTACACTGTCATCATGGGTTTTTTTCTCACTAAAGTATATATTGCTAAGAATTCTAAGTAAATTCAAAGTTAATTTCAATTTTAGAATAAATTAGCAAAATTAGAAAATTTCTTTAAATTAGCTGTTTCCAGTTTATTCCTTTTGGACTAAACTGAGAAATTCACTTACTGGCATATATATTGGCAGCTGTGGTTGGTTTATGACTGCACACAAATGTAGTTAGAAATGGTATCTTGCTGGTCATGGGGGTAATATCTGACTAGGTGTGGTGGTTGGGTGCTGGCAGTATGTGTGAGGACATGGGAGTAGCTGGCAAGGAATATCTGTCTGGTCATGGAGGTAGCTTGGGAAGTATGTTGGTGGGCATGGGTTTGTTGCAGGGGGTACATCCCTGGATATGTAGTGACTTGGTAGGAAAGGTATTTTGTTTGGAATGGGTTTTGAGGCATATCTTCCTGGTCATAATGGTGGCTGAGGAGAGTATCTGGTTGGACCTATATGTGGTTGGGGGTAGTATTTGGATAGAGGTTTGATTCATATGGTTGAAATACTTATACTATCTTTTAGTTTTTCCTGCTAGAAGTTATCAGGCATCCAGGAATCTTACAGTTGTACATATAATACTTCAACAGTGGCTTTTCCCACCACCATAGTTACTCAAATGGTTCAAGGAAAGCTGTCCATGAGACAGCAACCATTGTTAAGCACACATGAACATCAAGGCCAAGAAGAGGAGTAATTATTTGCTATTCTTAATCTGGTATATGTAGAGCAGGAATAGTCTCTTCAGGGAAATTTTACATTATCACTGACCCTGATCAAGCACCTGGGTTGGAATCTCCCTGCTTCTCTACCAACAACAACGGAAACAGCGGCCAGTATATGCGGTCAAGTAGAGAACACAATTTAGCAAAACCCACAGCACAATGAACAAGGTCATAATCAGCACTCCTAGGTGGCACATGACATTAAAGTTCACTGTACCCTAGATATCCGTCTTATAACAACTGCTAATCCATATGAAAACAACATTGCTTGAACAAACAAAAAATATTGAAATATGCACATTGCAATGTGAAATACAGAAATCTACGGAAAAAAAAGGTGCGTATATAGACACATATGTGAGTAAAGTACCTATTTAAAATATGTGTATGAATTATTAAAATTCCAACATAAGGGCAATGATCAACTGTAATGATCTTCGCCACTTGGATGATAGAAATGAGATGCAGCACGTATGACCCTCTATGTTGTTAAGGGGGAGAACAACCTTTTTTTTTCACAGTTACCATATTTTTCCATGTATAAAACTATTTTTTTCTAAATTGTTTTAGTCTAAAATTGGGGGTCGTCTTATACATGGAATGTCACTGCAGGGGTTAAAAAAAAAAACAACACTTGTGCGCGAGGCCTAAGCCAAGATGGCGCCTGCTGCATTTCACTGTGCCATGGCCCACACAGATGCAAGGCGTCCCTTCCACTGATCTACTTCTGAATGCTGTGGCAAGGAGGAAGAGGTCCCTACATGCATAGGAGCTGCAGAAGACATCAGCACTTACCACCAACGGAGCTCCAGAGACATGCCACACCATAAAAGGAACAGCAATATTAAGGTTTGCTCTACCACAGGTAGGTCTTGCTTTCTGCTTTATATTTATGCGGGAGGAAATGGGGATCAGGGAGCAGAGGGAACTGTGATACTACTGGTATGTCCCAACATGCCCTCACTCCACCTGCTGTAATGTGGGAGCTGTTATCTCCCAGCATGCATTATAGAGCCATTAACTTCACAGAGTACCGTATCACAGGGGCGACATGAAAAACATGTGTTGTTCTCCCTAAAGTTGTTCTATTTGAGGTTTATTTATTTCTTAATTTTGGAATAAAAAAATAGGGGTCGTCTTATTGTCACATCTTGCCATGTTCTGCAGAGATGTCTGGCCTTGGCTTCTGGTATGCAGTACTCTTTTTACGATTCTTGTTTAGTTTTTCTTGTTTTTTTCTTGTTTTCTATTCCATGGCTGGTTTTCTCTATGCTGGGTTTTTCTGGTTTCATTCCTGTATTCCTTTCCGGGAATGCCCAGTTTCCAGGGTTCCTTTAAATCTTTGTTTTATGTTGCCACACCCGTTCCTTTTCCATGATTGCTTTTGTTTCAGTTGGAGCCTGCAGGCAGTTGCTCAAGCCTTCTGTCCTTTCTTGCAGGTAAGTGCTATATGTTTTTCTTATGGTTCTTTTAGCATACATTAGGCAGAGTAGGACCTGCCAGATATGGGGTACATTGGCGTTGTTGGCAGACTTATGCAATGTATTATCATATGATGTGACTAAATCCCCATGATTTTCATATATAGTACTTAGTTATTTCTCCTCTTGTTTTGCCTATCATATCTTGTCTTGTTTTAGTTTGTATTCCCAGTCCATGTACAGTACTGTCTTGTCCTGCCCATGTTCTGTTAATGATTTCCTTATGGATTGTGTACATGTTCTGGGTTTAGCTTTCTATCCTTCTCTGGTTCTGGGTTCTACTAGTTTTGTCTTGTTTTCTTGTTTGGTGCCTGTTCTAGTATTGCCTTGTTTCTGTACTGGATACATTCTAGCTGCAGAGCCTCACTATTCAGCTCCTGGGAGGTCTGCTTATTTCCAAGCTCCTAGTTTCTGCTGCAGAGCCTCCCTATTCAGCTCCTTGGAGGTCTGCATATCTCCTAGCTCTTGGGATCCGCAGTAGCTACATTAGGAACCTGGTATGTGGCCGCACAAATGCTGGTGCTCAACACCAGGGGGCGTCTGGTTACCCTGCACCAGGCTCTGATAAATTCACTTCCACGCTGAAGACTCCCAACTTCTCATCAGGCACTCTGGGGTCCCGGTTTCCGTACCGCCACCCGTGACACTTATACACAGAAACATATAATATGTATTTTTATTCTTTTTAAAAACTACACATCTTACATGTATGATGGGAGATGCAACTCAGAAGAACTTTGTGCTCTTCACTTAATGGGACTGCTATGACGGCTAGATAAGGATGAATTTTATAAGGCAAAAGAGCAGCTGGATGATGTGTTTTTAAATGCCTGACATTTCTCAAACAAATTCATTCTCATTCTGATTAGTTCTGATCAGATAGCAGTATATTTCTATTACAATGTGCTTGTCTTTATGTTGCAATTTAAATTCTTAACTTTGTGATTTTTTTTTATTGATTTTTTTTAATGAAGACCTGGGACTTGGCAGTTTTATATCTGCCTTTTAGGTGGAAGATATTTTCTTGATGAAAAGTGACCATCTGCTAGAAGTAAACTGAAGCTCAAGAGAGGTGGTGAGAGCAGTGTTAGCACTATCATTTGGAAAATAAGTAGGTTTAACACTTATGTGGCTAGGCTGTTGGTTCTGAAAAGAATCTGACTAGATTCAATTGCCTTTAGCTGAGAAGACTCTTGTTTGCAAACAGTGGATATACCAAAGCTTTTTTTGCGTATATGTCCTGCATGTATATTTTTTAAATAAGGTAGGCTGGTCATGTTTTTTCAGTTTCAGAGACACTGATGATGATGACTATCATGTACTGTGCTGAAGGAATCGTCTTTTCTCAAGGATTGTATACTGTGGAATCCACACTTACGGATCTTAACGTATTCTCATGATGAGCAAGTTAACAAGATCCATAAGTGGGGATTGTACCACTCTGTGCTGTTTTCTGAGAGCCATTAGTAGGCTCCATACATTGGGAGTGTATTTCTATTTTATTATTTATTCAACCTCATCCACTAAAATACTATACTGGATTCATTATTTTACATATTTCCTGGAACACTCACCACCAAATTAAAGAATACACCACATATCTCCAGGCACAACATAACCGATAGCTCTACACACTGTACATTTCCTCATTTTCTTCTACCCATTCACATTAGACATACTGCACTATTTAACGGTTGTATTGTCTCTCCTTGTATTTTTACATAATCACCAACACCCAAGAATTCCCTAAGATACTACTCCCTCCTTTTATCACATACATCTTCTGTTGAACCGTAATCAGTGGTGTATCCTGGTTTTGTGCTGCCCTAGGCAGGACAAAACTCAGGCCCCCCCCCCCCCCCCGCGCCACCCCCACCCAACCTTTCCCCCGCCCCGCATTCTAAATACACACACACACATTCACTGACAGATACGCATACACTAGCTAACAGAAACACACACTCGCTAACAGACAAACACACACTCACTCACTAGCAGACACAAACTAGCAGACACACACACTCACTAACATACACACACACTCACAGGCAAACACACACTAACAGACACACACACTCACAGGCAAACACACACTAACAGACACACACACACTAACAGACACAAACACTAACAGACAAACACACTCACACTAACAGACACACACACTAACAGACACACACTAACAGACACACACTAACAGACACACACACACTAACAGACACACACACACACTAACAGACACACACTCACAGACACACACACTAACAGACACAGACACACACTCACCCACCCACATTAACACATTTTTTTAACATTTATTTTTAACACATTTTTTTTTAACACATTTTGTTTTTAGTTATTTTTAACACAATTATTTTTTATTTATTTGTAACACATTTTTTTTTAATTTAACCCCCCCCCCCGCCTCCTTACCTTTGGGAATGCTGGGGAGGGGGGGTGTCTCTTCCTCCCTGGTGGTCCAGTGGCTGCTGGGTGATCGGGCGGCACTGCCTGGCGGGCGGGCGGCCGGCCGGCGAGGGAGCACTTCCCCTGAGCTGTCTGCTCAGCTCCCTCGCGCGCCTCAGAGTGAGGCTGGGAGCCGGAATATGACGTCATATTCCGGCTCCGCCTCCCAGTCTCACTCTGCGGCTGGCGAGGGAGCTGAGCAGACAGCTCAGGGGAAGTGCTCCCTCGCCGGCCGCCCGCCCGGCAGTGCCGTCCGATAGCCCGCCGGCATGTCTGTTAGCCGCAAGGCTAACAAGACATTTGCCTTGGGCATTTGGGGGGTGGCTTTTTTTGCCGCCCCCTGG